>NC_050446.1:62672508-62972508 GCF_903995425.1 Onychomys torridus
TAAGGGTGTGCCTCCACCCTGGGCTCTCTTTCTCTCCTGGACTGAGCCATCGCTTGTGGTCCTTGGTGGGCTCTGAACAGGATCCCAGTCCTCGGGAGTCACGTGATCACCACGCCCAGCACTAAGGAGGAAGTGACGTGACCGCCTGCCAGAGCAGGGTATATAAGGCGGGAAGAGACGGGCGGGAAACTCCTGGCCTTTTGGACCAAGCACTCTGAGGCGTTGAGTCCCAGGACCTGCGGAGTAGGGGAGGTGAGAAGTGGCTGGGCCTCGTTCCTTTGTCTCTCGGTCCCTTCAGGATTCACCCCAAAAATCTGGCTGCGGGTTGTGATTAGGACCCGCTAGGACTGGAGCACCCTCCTTGACCCGACGTTTGGGGCAGCCGTTCCCCCGCAAAGGCGCCAAGGCCTCTGGCTTGCCCGTGCGGGAGCTGCAGCAGGCGGGCCTCTCCAGCCCACCTCTTGGGACTTTGCTTTGGACACCGGGCGGGGCAGCTGGCGGCGCCAGCTTTGGTGGCGAGGACGAAAGGCGGGATGGGCCCTCAAGATTCCCGACGCGCCATGAGAGAGCTGCGCCTCGTACCCGCCGGGCCCCTGACCTCCCTGGATTCTCGGGATGCCAAGGTGCCCGCACAGCCAGTGGACAGAGTCGTGCTAAGACGCACCACCATGACGTCTCTAAATGAACGCTTTGCTCAGCTGCGGAGGAAGACACGGCCACAGCGGGTGCCAGGGAACGCCGCTGCCTCCAGGAGGCTTCAGCAGCAGCTCGCCAGTGCCAGAAACAGAAGACTGGCCCAGCAGATGGAGAAGAGACCCTCTGTCCGGGCAGCGTTAAGCCCTGGGCAGATCTTGGAGGGGCGCCTGGGTGAGAGGAGCGTCCTGGTCCGATTAGGACGTCCCACAGGTGCCCTCGCCAGGGGAGCGAATGGAGGAAGAGGCGCAGGCAGCATCCAGAGAGACCTGCCCCCCGGTGGAGGAGCAAGTGGGGGACCTGGCTCCAGAACCCTGCTCTGGGGCGGCGTGGCACCCCCCGGTCGAGCTGGGTTTGGTCGTGGAAGAGGGGCTTTTGGAGCCCGAGGCCGAGGCCGAGGCCGCGGCCGTGGACGTGGGCGAGGCGGAGGGAGAGGTGCCCTCCCTCGCCCTGCACTGACCAAGGAGCAGCTGGACGCCGAACTAGACGCATACATGGCAGAGGCGAGAGCGCCCCTGGATGCTGAGTTGGAGGCCTGCATGGCAGAGGCAGCTCCCCAGACCTGCGACTGAAGCTGCCTGCCTCTAAGGGACTCTTGTTCAAGTCACCTCCTCTAGCAAAGAGAGAACGGGAGGAGAAACCCTACGGGAGCTGGGAGGAACTATCACAGTCTAGGCTGGGCACCTACCCGCCACCAGTCGGCGGGTTCATTTCCTGAAACGCTGGACTGTGCACATCCTATAAGCTCACAATAAAGAGTTTCTCTTGCATTTTGTTCCTGGATTACTCTGGTTATTTTGGTCCAAAAAGCTTAAAGGGGGGGTGGTGGGGAGGGCGGGGGGTGGTGGCTGTGTGGAGTGGGGTTGGCTGTGGGGTTGGGGGTCGTTGGAGTTGGGTGGGTGGGAAATGTGGTGATGTACTGTGTGTGAATAAAGGCTGGCCCGAGGATCAGAGGACACAGCCAGCCAATAGATTAAAGAATCGTAGGGCCCCCCCGGGGGGGGGGAGGCACACACACACACACACACACACACACACCATTCAGGCTAGCTGGCGCTCCAGAGAGAGTTCAGAGCCACCAAGGACCACAAGCGATGTCATCAGTCCAGGAGAGAAAGAGAGCCCCAGGGTGGAGGCACACCCTTAATCCCAGGAATCCCAGTCCTCGGGAGTCACGTGATCACCACGCCCAGCACTAAGGAGGAAGTGACCTGACCGCCTGCCAGAGCAGGGTATATAAGGCGGGAAGAGACGGGCGGGAAACTCCCGGCCTTTTGGACCAAGCACTCTGAGGCGTTGAGTCCCAGGACCTGCGGAGTAGGGGAGGTGAGAAGTGGCTGGGCCTCGTTCCTTTGTCTCTCGGTCCCTTCAGGATTCACCCCCAAAAATCTGGCTGCGGGTTGTGATTAGGACCCGCTAGGACTGGTGCACCCTCCTTGACCAGACGTTTGGGGCAGCCGTTCCCCCGCAAAGGCGCCAAGGCCTCTGGCTTGCCCGTGCGGGAGCTGCAGCAGGCGGGCCTCTCCAGCCCACCTCTTGGGACTTTGCTTTGGACACCGGGCGGGGCAGCTGGCGGCGCCAGCTTTGGTGGCGAGGACGAAAGGCGGGATGGGCCCTCAAGATTCCCGCGCGCCATGAGAGAGCTGCGCCTCGTACCCGCCGGGCCCCTGACCTCCCCTGATTCTCGGGATGCCAAGGTGCCCGCACAGCCAGTGGACAGAGTCAGAGTCGTGCTCAGATCCACCACCAAGATGTGTCTAAATGAATGCTTTGCTCAGCTCTGGGGGAAGACACAGCCACAGCGTGTGCCAGGGAATGAAGCTGCCTCCAGGAGGCTTCAGCAGCAGCTCGCCAGTGCCAGAAACAGAAGACTGTCCCAGCAGATGGAGAAGAGACCCTCTGTCCGGGCAGCGTTAAGTCCTGGGCAGATCTTGGAGGGGCGCCTGGGTGAGAGGAGTGTCCTGGTCCGATTAGGACGTCCCACGGGTGCCCTCGCCAGGGGAGGGAAACAGGACCCTAAGAAAGACACAGGAATCACCCAATGACAGAGAAAGGGATGACATCTACATAAACAACCTGGACACCAGGAAGAATAATGAAGGGCAAGGTTCCAGGGAAAGAGAGCTTAGTGGAGCAGGAGATCATAGCTGGATCAAGAACAGAAAGAGAGAACAAGGAATAACAGACCATGATAAATGAAGACCACATGAGAACAGGAATAGGCACAGTGCTTGAGAGGTCCCCTTAAATCCACAATGATTCATTCTTTGTAGACTGCTGGTAATCGTCTAGAGAAAACCTGATCCGATGGCCAAACACCCTAACAGTCGAGCTGGAACTCTCTCCAATAATTGATGGAAGTGGATATAGAGATCCTCAGCCAGGCCGGAGGTGGAGCTCCAGGTGTCCAATTGTTGAGAAAGAGCAGGGACTGTAAGAGAGTGAATTGTTGAGCCCATGCCTGGAAAAAGTACAGGGACAAATATCCAAACAAATGGAAGCACATGAATTATGAACCAAAGGCTGTGGAGCCCCCAGCTGGAGCAGGCCCTCTGGATAAGTAAGAGAATTGAATAGCTTGAACTTTTTGGGAGGCATCCAGGCTGTGGGGCAGGCACCTGTCTTTAGTGCATGAACTGGCTGTTTGGAACCTTGGGTTTACACAGGGATACTTTGCTCAGCCTGGAAGGAGGGGACTGGACCTGCCTGTATTGAATCCACCAGGTTTAAATGAATCCCCATGGGAGTCTTGGCCCTGGAGGAGATGCTAATAGAAAGAAGGGGATGGAGGGAAGTTGTGGTTGGGGGCTGGAGCTGGGAGGACAGGGAAACCCATGGCTGTTGTGTAAAATTAAAACACAAATATAATAATAATAAAAAAAGAAAAATATATTGGGAAACAGACTTCATAATCCAAGTATGGTGGTATTTATGTAATAGTGCACTCACCTGGTTTCTGGATCTGTAGAAATGGTTAAACTATCATAGAATATATGAAAGCTAAAGAGTGGATCAGATTTAACCCAGAAGGCTATGCACATGTTCGTGGGAGGGATTTGAATGTTCACCTTCTATATCAGTGAAAAGTAAATCAATCCTGGATTAGACTATGGATGGAAACCCAGGAGATGAAGAGCTTCTTACCTAAGGATTGCCATGGTGTAACACAACTGTCATCACTGCTAATGAGCAGGGACAGATGGATGGACTTCACCAGACATCCATTATGTCTCTTCAGTGACTGTTTGTTACAAGATTTAAATATTCCAAATGTCTCCCTTCTATCTAGCTATATACATGAAAACCTGATTTCTCCTGAAACTTAACTAGTCATTAGTTTCTGAGGTACTTCCTAATTGGATTTTAGTTGACTCAATTACATTTGAAAAAGAAATTGGCAAGCTAACCCTTTGCCTTCCAGCTTCTAGCATATACTGAGGCAATAATACATAAGGAGGAGTGGGGTTTGCAGATTTTTTGGTATCTTTAATTCCTGAAATTCTTTATTCCATCTCTTATATTCTGTTGATGATGCTTTCATCTATATTTCTTATTTGCTTTCCTGGGTTTTCCATTTCCAGAATTTCCTCAGTTTGTGTTTTTATTTTATTTTATTATTTCTATTTCTATTTTCAGGTCTTGAACAGTTGAAATTTTCCCATTAAATCTTTGTATGGACACAGTGATGGCCACCATGTGGTAAGCACAGGTGGAGAAGGCTTTCTTCCTTCCTTCAGATAAACAAACTCTCAAAATTGCAAGGATGATATTGAAATAGGATATAAGAACAATAGTCATAGAGAAAAACAAGTTTGTCCCTGAGAAGAAAAATACTACAGTTTCTGGAAGGTAGGTGTCAGAACAGACAGTGCTTCCAGAGGGACATTATCACAGTGAAAGTGGTTGATTACATTGGCAGAGCAAAACGATACAGAGAACACACAAGGTGTCACAACAATGGCTGTGAAAAACCCAAATATATATGTGAGTAACCCAGCAGAAATCAGACCCTCTGAGACACTACCACCATATAAAGCAATGGATTGCAGATGGCTACATAACGGTCATAGGCTATCACAGTCAGCATGAAGATGTCTTCAACCATGAAAACCAAGAATCCTCCAAGCTTAGTGGCACGTTCATAGTATAAGGTGGTTTTCTTACTGACTAAGAAGTTGACTAACACACACACACACACACACACACACACACACACACACACACACACACCTGATTTACTCAGCAAGCAGCTGAGGGGTTGAGTAGATTGTAGACTGACTTCAGAGCATTTGTTTCTTAGATTCCACTGTTCAGAGTATCCTTCACTGATTTCTCCTCTGGTTTTCTGCTTCAGTTGCCATCACAGAGCTCTAGTTCTTGATTTTCCTTTATATTAGTTAGAATCATCCTAGGAGTCTCAGTCCTTTTTACACATTTATTTCTTTTTTCCAAGTAGTATGATGCTACTGTGACTGCTCATTATTCAAATTTTATCATTTGCATCTAGTATCTCTTTCTGTATTTGATTTCAGCTTACTCACATTCTCTTTAAATTATTTTTGTTTCTCTTAACATGTTATGCACATTTTTTTTCAGTACAGAATCTCACTTAACATCCTAATCTGGCTTCTAAAATGAAATCCTCACCTTCTCCCACCCAATTCTGGTCTAGATTGCAGGCATGTGCAACCACACTTAGTAGTATTACATTATATATAATATTATCATATATAATATTTTAAATAATATATAATATTATTTATATACAATGATATTTTAATTATTTTGTTAGTGAAATATGAAACATAAGGTATTACTTTCATTTATATAGAACATAGTCTTTCCATGAAATTATGTCCAGAAGTTTCTTGAATGTATCTTATTACTCAACAGGATCATGCTGAAATATATTTCCATGTATTTAACATCTAATGAGACAACTGATTAGAGTTATTTGAGAATCCAGGTAAATCTTTTACATTATGGCTTTGTGGTTTTCTTTATTGTGCCTTACAAGTTTTATGGATTATTTGTTGTTTATCCACTTATTTTATATAAATTTAAAACTATATATGACATATTTGGAAATAAGTGATATGATTCAAATGTATATATTTATATCCAAAATAATCTTAGTTGTTATTACTCTTCCTCATTTGAATATTTCAAATGCTTTCTCTCTGTTAATTATCAACAATCAATTGTATGAAAGACCTTTAACATGAAATATATATGATAAAAATTATAGCTTTGTATTCTGAAAAATTTAATAAATGTAGAGCAGATTACAAAATAATATAAAAAGATGAGTAGAGCATGTCCCAGCTCAGAGAAGTGATAGACGTTTGAGTAGGTGGAAATGTGATTATAATACTGTAGAGTTTCCTTGTACATTTATTGAAATTTACTATTGTACCCATAACTATGCACACATCTCATGTGTCAATAAACATTATATGTTTTTAATGCTATGTCACATAATATCACACAACATATGTAATAATACAAAACACAATATAAACCTGGGGTGCTCATTTATTACATATGTAATTTATTCAATCCACCAGTTCTACATCTGAAAGGTTGGTGTGTCTATGCTGCCCTGCTTCTCTGTAGATGTAACCGGCTTGTTAAATAAGAAACACAGAACCGATTGCAGAGTTAAAAACCACGAGGTCAGAGCAAGCAGAAAACCTTACAGTTCACTGCTTCTGCGGTTCTTCCTCTCCGCAAGAGACCTACTTCTCTGTGTCCTGTCTATTTAAAATCTTTCTGATCTCCTCTCTCATTGGTTGTAAACCCAGCCACATGATCTCCTTGTCACTGCCTGTTTGTACAGACCTCCAGGTCTTCTATGGTTGGTATTGAGGTTAAAGGGATGTGTCTGCCATGCTGGCTGTGTCCTTGAACACACAGAGATCCGCCTAGCTCTGCCTCCCAAGTGCTGGGATTAAAGGCATGCCCCACTACTGCTCGGCTTCTGCTCTGGCTTGCTCTGACCTCAAGGCAACTTTATTGACATACAAATAAAATTACATTTCAATACAAATAAAATATCACTATATTTCCCCTTTTCTATTTTAATAAAAAGAAAAAAAGGAAAAAGTTATAACTAATATAAGAAAAACTATATACAAAAGTACAATAACTATATAAACCATATATACAAACAATAAATACCTAAACAATGTCTAGTCCATTTGTATTTGACAAATTCAGAGAAAATAATTCCATTATCTATCCTATTTTGGTAAGTCCAGAATGTATCTGATTCACTTTTTATCCTAACTTATATAGCTAACAGAACTGTCTTATAACGTCTTTCAAATTTATACACTTACAGCTCTTAGTGAGTTTTTCTGAAATCCTTAACAAAGATAATTGTAACTATAACTAACTGATCTTCAACTCCCTCAGAGACCCAAGAAGGAAATAATACTACCTAATAAAAATAAAAACAAGAAGTGCATGCAAGCAGCTTCCAAAAAAAAAAATGTGAGTTGACAGAAACAACCAGCTGCCTGGACAGTCACCTGAGGTTTCTCCGCAGTGTTGGGGCATCATCTTCAGCCTACAGGCTTAGCGTATCTGACAGACTCTTTTGTGAACTAGGATGTATACAAGGCCAACAGTTTGACCTCACATTTGGTGAGAGCAGTCCATGTACCAGAAACACCTGAATTCCATTAGTGTCATGTCATGATTCAGGATTTTAAATTCTGGAAATTATTGATTTTTTTTTTCAATTCAGCTGTCCATTTTTCTTGGCTGTGTATATGTGGCTTCATCTTGACATCCTGTTCTTCTCCACATCCCTCTATTAAACGCCAGTCTACTATTGAGAGGGGTGGGCTTAGTTATTCTTCAAGAATAACTGTTTCATCTGCTGTTCCATTGCACATCAGAAGCCATTGGCCCACTCCCTGTTCAGCTGCCTTCGAAGAAAAGGTCACGGTACCTTTTACAGATTGCAAATGTCACTCACTTCAGGGATGGTGCCATGTTGTCCTGGCTTCAGAAGATGCCTTTTGTTAAAGCCACAACCACACTCGTTTTGGCAAGAATTGGTAGTCCTTGGTTTTATGTCCTGTCTGTCCTGTTTGTCAGCAGTTGATTCGAGGATACTTTGTTGTACAGTGGCTAACTTTTGCCACAATGAAAGTTAGCTCCATATGCAGTTTCTTCAATGCCCATATTTTCTCTGAAGTAGATTGGTACTGCCAGGATCCGTCATGTCTCATAGTCATAGCAAAAAAGAAAAATTCTTAAGTTATTAAAACATTTTAAACGCCATATTCTGTAGATCTCTGAAGGGTTTGAAGATGACCTGTCTATCTAAAATATATCTGTTTGATCTTGAAAACACACCTAATATGACTACAAGTTCAATTGTAATGTCTAACCACTAATTTTCATTTCTATATATCCTAATAGTTGGTAATACTAACATTCAAGGATTAGCAAATTGCATTACATTGTTAAATGAATGGTATAAATACAATATCTCGAACAAGATTAGAAATACATGTATGGTATATTCTAATAATCTCAATCTCAATAATAATAATTTGTATACAATATAAAACAATCCAATTGAATGTAAAGTATTTAAAACTGGTAATTGTCTTTTTCTTTCTTTTTTTTTTAAACAAGCACCTTTTGCGTAGCCCTTTTCCTAACCCTTAACAACAACTTGTAACCAACCCTCCTAAACAATGAAAACTATCCCAGACCCAATACCCATAAAAAGACCAAAAAACTACCCACCCAACACCACCCCTTTGGGAATGTGGGCGTCGAATTCTTAAAATTGCTTTCTGCTGGGTATGGGCGAAGTTATCTTTATTCTGAAAAGAAAAATTGGGGGTTAATTGACAAATTCTAGGAAAGGTAACTATATTCTTTGTTATCCATAATGCCAAAGTTCAGGGTTTATCTCAAGTCCTTATTCAAGTAGTCTTTGAAACTGGATCATCTCAGCTAGCCATCTCAGAATTGCTCTAAGCACTTTGTAGTCCAAAGCTGATCTGTAGATGATGTTTGTCAGCTTAGTGATATTATTTTCCACGTGGAATTGTCATTGTGGGGCCCCATCTTCTTACTGTAGATTTCATTTGATGTTAGGCCTGGCCGTGATTTCCTGCAGAAAACTGAAAAGAGACTCGAACATAAAGACATGTATAGGCAGCTAATCAAAGCCTTTTCTCTAGAATTAATTAGTACTCTATATGACCATTATTATCTTAACAAAGTTTAAAATATATATATATATATATATATATATATCTTGTAAATTTTGATATAAAATTCATACTTTAAGAAAAGTTTAAAGAATCAGAATAGAATCAAAGAATTGAGATTAGTAATAGAATAGTCCCTTAATTAATTTGGTTTTTCTCCTGTCCCATGTCAGAAGATGGCTCTTTCTTCTGGTATGATACAGGGAGTTTTCATTTTCCTTTTAACAACATGCTTGAGTTTAAAGGAGGAGAGAGCCATTCTCCAACTCCAAAATCAGCTTGAAGCTTTAATTGAACTGGGACTACAAGAAGACTGAGTATTAATTTTTTAGAGAAGAGCAGAAACAAACATTTAGGAAGATTTATGAAAGTTTGTCGATGATATACCAATAGGCCATTTTACTCTTTTTTCCTAGGACAGATGATTTGTCCTTTTTCTTCAGTTGTCTCATTTGTCCAGTGTTCTTCAGATTCTTTAGCCTTCATTCTCCTAAAAGACAAAAACAAAAACCCTTCCCCAAGACTAATTTTGGGGAGGTTCCCCTTTGGCAAGTTACATCTGATTAAATGAAAAGGCATGTATTAATGTTATAAGTGAGTTTAAACTGGATGGTCATGTTGGTTGATGAACTATCACCTCCTCTAATTAAGAGGTCTCTCTTGTTCAAATCGAACCTTTGTCAGTTTTGATGGTACCCACAGCTTATCTTCTCCTGCAGAAACAAAAGCAAAACCTTGTCCCCAACGTAACACATACCCTGGTTTCCATTCTGAGGTTAGCACACCTTGAAGTATATAGGCTGATTTAATTCTGTTGTTTTTTCTATTAACCAATGTCTCTCTGCAGCTGTTGTTCTTTCTCATTAGCATTGAGAAAATTCAAAATTAATAGAGCATTGTGCAGTCTATTTCTGGGGGTTTTTGTTACCCCTTTCTGTTTATTTATCATGTCCTTTAGAGTTCTGTTGGACCCTTCTATAACTGCTTGGCCTGTAGGATTATGTGGTATACCTGTAATATGCTTTATATTATAATAAGCAAAAAACTGTTTCATTTTAATAGAGACATATGCTGGAGCATTGTCAGTTTTAATTTGTGCAGGTATACCCATGATGGCCATAACTTCTAGCAAATGAGTGATTACAGAATCAGCTTTTTCAGAACTCAAAGCAGTTGCCCATTGAAATCCTGAATAAGTATCGATAGTATGGTGTACATATTTCAATTTTCCAAATTCTGCAAAGTGAAACACATCCATCTGCCAGATTTCATTCCTCTGAGTATCCTTTGGGTTACATCCTGCTGGTAATGGTGTCTGATTGTAGAAGGAACAAGTAGGACATTTCTTTACAATTTCCTTGGCTTGTTGCCAGGTTATGGAAAAATCCTTTTTTCAACTTTACTATTGACATGATGTTTCTTATGAAATTCTGAGGCCTCCAGCACATTTCCTATCAATAATTTATCAATCTCATCATTACCTTGTGCTAGAGGGCCTGGCAGACCAGTATGGGATCGGATGTGAGTTATATATAAAGGATGACTCCTTTCCCTGATTGTATCTTGTAATTGAATAAATAGTGAAGTTAATTCTGAAGCATCAGGGATAAATTCTGCAGTCTCAATATGTAATACCACTCTTTCAGCATACTGAGAGTCAGTAACTATATTGAGAGGTTCTGAAAAATCCATTAATACCAACAGAATAGCATACAATTCTGATTTTTGAACTGAATTATAAGGACTTTGAGCCACTTTACTTAAATTTTCTGATTTGTAACCTCCCTTTCCTTGTTTGTTGGCATCTGTATAAAATGTCCGAACTCCAGATATGGGTTTTTCACATACAATTCGAGGCAAGATCCAATCAGCTCTCTTTATAAGATCAATTCTATTGCTTTTAGGATATTTACTGTTAATTTCTCCCAAAAAATTACTGCAAGCTCTTTGCCAAGGTTCACTTTCTGTCCATAATTTTTCAATGTCCTCTTTAGTTAAAGGTACAACAATTTCTGCTGGGTCTATTCCTGCTAATTGACGAAGTCTCAATTTTCCTTTCAAAATTAAGTTAGAGATTTTTTCCACATAAGTTTTTAGTTTTTATTTGGTTTATTTGGTAAAAATATAATATAATATAATATCTTCTCTCTGCATTAATATTCCTGTAGGAGAATGCCTAGAAGGTAAAATAACCAAAATGCAATCCAGCTTTGGATCAATACGATCTACATGTCCTTCATGTACTTTTTTTTCTACCAAGGCCAATTCTTTCTCAGCTTCAGGTGATAATTCTCTTGGACTATTTAAGTCCTTGTCACCTTCTAAGGTTTTGAACAAATTATTCAGTTCATCATTTTTTACCCCAACAATAGTTCGTAGATGAGAAATGTCCCCAAATAATCTTTGAAAGTCATTAAGAGTCTGTAGGCGATCTCTCCTAATTTGTACCTTTTGAGGTCTAATTTTTTGTAGCTCTATTTTATATCCTAAATAATTAATAGAATCTCCTCTTTGTATCTTTTCAGGAGCAATTTGTAATCCCCAGCCAGGCAATATTTTCTTTACTTCTTCAAACATTCTTTCTAAAGTATCTGCACTTGAGTCAGCTAGTAAAATATCATCCATATAATGATAAATTATAGATTTAGGAAATTTTTTACATATCACTTCCAAGGGCTGTTTTACAAAATATTGGCACACGGTTGGACTATTCAACATTCCCTGTGGGAGGACTCTCCATTGAAATCTTCTAACCGGTTGAGAATTATTGTAAGTAGGCACTGTGAAAGCAAATCTTTCTCTGACTTTTTCTTGTAGGGGTATTGAAAAGAAACAGTCTTTTAAATCAATAACTATGAGAGGCCATCCTTTAGGTAACAGAGTAGGCAAAGGAATTCCAGATTGTAGAGAGCCCATTGGCTGAATTCCTTTGTTAATTGCTCTAAGGTCTGTTACCATTCTCCATTTACCAGATTTCTTTTTAATAACAAATACAGGAGAATTCCATGGGCTAGTAGATTCTTCAATATGCTGAGCATTTAACTGTTCTTCTACCAGCTCTTCTAAAGTCTGGAGTTTCTCTGTTGTTAAAGGCCATTGATGAACCCATACAGGCTTGTCTGTTAACCATTTTAAAGGTAGAGCTGTTGGTGCCTTTGGAAGATCATCAGTTTTTCTGCCCTGTTCTTGTATAATATGGATGGCTGGTGACCACTCATTAGAATAATACCTTCTAATATTTCTCTCAGAAACATATGCTAGTTTATTATTTATTTCTGAGGTTGGAGGGATGTTAATCTGAGTATTCCATTGTTGTAACAGGTCTTGACCCCACAAGTTCATGGCTATGTTAGCCACATATGGTTTTAATCTGCCTCTCTGTCCTTCTGGGCCTATACATTCAAGCCATCTTGCACTCTGTTTAACTTGAGATAATGTTCCAATTCCTAACAGTTGAACATTTACCTCCTGAAGAGGCCAAGATGGATGCCAAAATTCTGGTGCAATTATGGTAACATCAGCACCTGTGTCTACCAGACCAGACAACAAAACACCATTTATTTTTATTGTTAATTTTGGTCTTTGTTCATTTATAGAAGTTTGCCAAAAAATTTTCTTTATGGTCTCTCCTGAATTTTCTGTTCTCTCTGTCTCAGTTGTTCCATTACTCTGAGAAGCCTGGTTTATTCCAATAGGCATTTGGTCATTTAACTGCTCTGAGTAGGGGTCTCCTCTATGATTGCAGGAAAGGTCTGAACTGGATTCACTGTAGGGGCCTTCCTGAGGCCCCTCTGGGAGTTTCCCAAAGACTGAGGCAAAGTATTACCTTGTCTGTCCCTTGTTGATCTACATTCATTGGTCCAATGTCTTCCCTTACCATACCTTCTACATACTCCTGAAGGAAGGGGCATTCTGTTGCCATTGTTCCTTGAAGAAACATTGTTTCTAGAAGTTCCCTGTTTACAGTCCCTTTTCAAATGTCCTTGCTTTCCACATCCAAAACATCTGACTTTCCTCAAACCTCTTGAAATTGCTTCTCCTACCCACATATTGTCATGATCATGAGCCTCAACATTAACCGTGTCTCTAATCCAATCTTCCAAGGGTGCAGATCTCGCCTTCAACGGCCTGATTATTCTCTTGCATGCTTCATTTGCGTTCTCAAAAGCCAAAGATTCAATTATTATCTGGCTAGCTTCTGAATTTGGGACCATTCTCTTTACTGCTGAAGTCAGTCTTTGTAAGAAATCTGTGAAAGATTCTTTTGGGCCCTGTATAACCTTTGTAAATGACTCAGTTTTCTTCCCTCGTTCCTCAACTCTGTCCCATGCATTCAAGGCTGCCATTCAACATAGAATTAGAGTTTGCATATCATATAAACATTGTGTTTGTACTGCAGCATATTGGCCTTCTCCAACAAGCTGATCTTGGAAGATTTGTATACCTCTATCACTACATTGTTTTGCTATGTTTTTAGCTTCCTGTTTGAACCACACTTGCCACTGGAGCTGCTGTCCGGGTTCCAGAACCGCCTGTGCCAGCTCCCGCCAGTCCTGTGGTATAATTCTATTATAAGTTGACCAGGAGTTTAACATTTGTTTTACATATGGAGAATGCATGCCATAAGATACTATTGCTTCCTTAAACCTTCGTAAGTCTAACATTTCAACTGGAGTCCAAATATTTTGTGTAGTCACTTGACCAGGTTGCTGTTGTATGGTTACCGGATAAATTAAGGGTGATTGTGTGAAAACAGGCTTTCTTTCTGTAACTTTATAATCCAATCCTGAAACAACTTCACTGTTAATTTCTTCTGTCTGAATCTGAATTTCTCTATAATTCATTTTAACAGGTTTAACAGGTTTTTCTAAAATTTTTATCCTGGCACTTAAATTGACTGTCTTTTTAAAGTCTAAAATATGGATAAGAAGAATAACAATGTACATAATTCGATCAACATTAATCTTCTCATATAGTTGTTCCATTACCATACTGCGTAAAATTTCAAACAAAGCCCAATTTTCTTCCAATGTACACATAAAACCCATTTTTTTTTAATGTGGAAAAAATCTCTTTTAAATAGTTTTCTTTAAAATATCTGATATAAATGACTTACCAATTCTGCGTAGAACAGTAGAAATCCAAGGGAATTTCCAAACAGCTACCTAGCGTCTGAGGTGGGAATCCAGAGAGAGAGAGAGAGAGAGAGAGAGAGAGAGAGAGAGAGAGAGAGAGCAATAAAGCGTAGCCACATTCTGGCTAAAAGCTTGAATCCAACTGCTTCAATGTTCCTGTCTGAGCCGAGTCGAGCCTGGGCTCTGGCTTCCTTAAGCTCCGACCAACCACGTGCGCTGGCGTTTCAGCCAAAAGCAGCCTATCTGCAGTTGCGTGTAGCTACTGCAATTAGCGGTAGCCCCTGCAGGCCTGAGTTGTTGGTAGCACCGGCTTTTAAAGTAAGTAACTCCAGCTGCAGTGGTAACCGCTGGTAGCTAAGGTAGGTTGGGCCTGAGTCCTAAGCTGACCTAGGCCCGGGTTAGGCGGGGGCTAAACAGAAGCTCCGGAACTAGGGAGCCGGGCCCGCCCAGGCAGGAAGCTGGACCCACTGCCAAGGCAAACGGTTTTTTAATGAATTCTTGCCACGTTGGGTGCCAAATGTAGATGTAACCGGCTTGTTAAATAAGAAACACAGAAGGGATTGCAGAGTTAAAAACCACAAGGTCAGAGCAAGCAGAAAACCTTACAGTTCACTGCTTCTGCGGTTCTTCCTCTCCGCAAGAGACCTACTTCTCTGTGTCCTGTCTATTTAAAAACTTTCTGTTCTCCTCTCTCATTGGTTGTAAACCCAGCCACATGATCTCCTTGTCACTGCCTGTTTGTACAGACCTCCAGGTCTTCTATGGTTGGTATTGAGGTTAAAGGGATGTGTCTGCCATGCTGGCTGTGTCCTTGAACACACAGAGATCCGCCTAGCTCTGCCTCCCAAGTGCTGGGATTAAAGGCATGCCCCACTACTGCTCGGCTTCTGCTCTGGCTTGCTCTGACCTCAAGGCAACTTTATTGACATACTAATAAAATCACATTTCAATACAAATAAAATATCACTATACTTCTCCTTTATTTCTTGTGAAATACCATTTTGTCTCCATAAATATGTTTGTTTTGTTAGGAGGCTAGCTTATGCTTGATGATGTTATGACAAAACTTACATCAAGGAGATTATTTCTTGTTTAGTTGTTACACATAGAAATCAGGACATTATTCATGTTGACAAAAAATGCAGAAGATATGTGTATTTTTATTTTAACAACAAGAATCAAGGACACTATAAGCAACAGTTGAATGTCTTTTTATAAAAAATCATGCAATTTCCTTTTGGAGTTTTACTAGTTATAAATGTTTAATATTTTTAATTGCTACAAGTTTCTTCAAGTACTGAAGAAATTACTAAAGACATAGCTAAGAACATCATCATTGTCATAAGTATATATTGTCAAAATTAGTATCTTGCAGAAGATAACAAGACAAACAGTATCTTGCTTATTTAAGCATTTCTCCCAAAATAAAGTTTTTTGAATTTCTATATTTATGCAAATCTAATTTTAGTTATAAATATTTCATTGTCACACTACACAAAATCTCAATAGCTAAATATTTAAAAATAAATAATGTTAAACATGTTACTATCCCATACCGTCTCTGAAGGTATCAGGATATGATTAAGAAATGAAACTTTAGGTTGTTCATGTAGATCTCATCCATTTCTCTGTCACTGGGTGATCCCTGTGTCTTTCCTGGGGTTCCATTTTCTAGGTAGCCTCCCTGCAGTTGTGTAGCAGTCTAGTCATCTTTGTTTTACATCTAGTATCCTCCTATGAGTGAGTACATACCATGTTAGTTCTTCTGAGTCTGGGTTAACTCACTCAGGATGATTTTTTCTAGATCCATCCATTTGCCTGCAAACCTCATGATGTCATTGTTTTTCTCTGCTGAGTAGTGCTCCATTGTGTATATGTATCATATTTTCTTTATCCATTCTTCAGTTGAAGGGCATCTAGGTTGTTTCCAGGTTCTGGCTATTACAAACAATGCTGCTATGAACATAGTTGAGCAAATGCCCTTGTGGCATGATTGAGCATTCCTTGGGTATATGCCCAAGAGTGCTCCAGCTGGGTCTTAGGGGAGATGGATTCCCAATTTTCTAAGGAAGTGCCATATTGATTTCCAAAGTGGCTGTACAAGCTTGCATTCTCACCAGCAGTGGAGGACAGTTTCCCTTGCTCCACATCCTCTCCAGCATAAGCTGTCTTCTGTGTTTTTGATCTTAGCCATTCTGACAGGTGCAAGGTGGTATCTCAGAGTTTGACGACAGTGAGAGTAATGAATGGCAAGGTTTGAGGGAAAGAAAGCTTAGGGGGGCAGGAGACCCCAGCTGGATCAAGAACAGAAAGGGAGAACAAAGAATAACAGGTCATGATAAATGCTGACCACATGAGAACAGGAATAGGCAGAGTGCTTGAGAGGTCCCCAGAAATCTACAATGATACATCCTCTGTAGACTGCTGGCAATGGTCGAGAGAAAGCCTGATCTGACCTAGTTTGGTGATCAGATGGCCAAACATCCTACCAGTTGAATGGAACTCTCATCCAATAATTGATGGAAGTGGATGCAGAGATCCTCAGCCAGACCCCAGGTGCAGCTCCAGCAGTACAATCGTCGAGAAAGAGGAGGGACTGTAAGAGAGTGAATTGTTGAGCCCAAGATTGGAAAAAGCACAGGGACAAATATCCAAACGAATGGAAGCACATGAATTATGAACCAAAGGCTATGGAGCCCCCAGCTGGAGCAGGCCCTCTGGATAAGTAAGACAATTGAATAGCTTGAACTGTTTGGGAGACATCCAGGCTGTGGGACAGGCACCTGTCCTTATTGCATGAGCTGGCTGTTTAGAACCTTGGGCTTACACAGGGACACTTTGCTCAGCCTGTAAGGAGGGGACTCGACCTGCCTATACTGAATCCACCAGGTTTAAATGAATCCCCATGGGAGTCTTGGCCCTGGAGGAGATGGGAATGGAGGGGAGGGGATGGGAAGAATGTAGGGGTGTGGTTGGGGGCAAGAGTGGGGAGGACAGGGGAACCCATGGCTGATGTGTAAAATTAAAACACAAATATAATAAATAAAAAAGAGAATAAACCAAAACAAAGCATTACAAACCCCTCCCCCCAAAAAAAGAAAAGAAATGAAACTTTAAATCTACACAATTTATTTTGAGATTTCAAGCATTTGTTCTCCTGGGTCCCCAACATGTGTTTGGTCTTTTTCATTCCATTAATAGAAGAAGATCTGCTTGCCTCTGCCTCCCAAGTGCTGGGATTAAAGGCATGTTCTACCACTACCTGGCTTGTTTATAGGAATTTTCAAGGATTAGTAAAATAATATAAAGAAGAAAAAACTTCAAAACTTTAAATCTAAGTTACAATCTGAATTAAATATTCATGTGTATATATATATATATATGTATGTGTGTGTGTGTGTGTGTGTGTGTATAATCTCAAAATATGATCTATGGATGATAATCAATTATTTAAAAATACGCACTACCATCAATTATTAATTAAAGACAACTAAAAATCATGAGTTATAATCCAAGTACAATAAGAATGGCTATGTTCAAACACACACACACACTTATACACACACACTCACAAGCATTTTGGTGAGAATAATCAATAAGAAGAATGAGAACATATTCCATGGAATGTAATTTACTTAGTATAGGCTTAGTGGATAACTGTATGTTTCTTCAAAATATTTTGAATGTGCTATAGGGCTCAATGGCAAGGCACTTGTTTTGCATGCAAGATCACATTCATTAAACTTTAAAGTAATTTCTATTTCATGTAATTTGCTAAAGCAGAAAATTCACTATTGTATTTTTCTCAAATAAGCATAAGAAATTGCCTCCTACATATTTATATTTGTACCCAAAGACACTTGTGGCTTTGAGCTTGGGGCCCCAAATCTGCTTTTTTCAGTGGGTAGCAATGAGCAGACTCATATAGTCCCATTGCTGAGAATAAATAACTTTTTGCTCTATACTTTTTAAAATAATTCACCAGAAATAGTTGATGTTAAAATTTAAAAGTTATCTCAAATGCTGAAGGAACGAGACAATAAATCTATAGTATATGTAAAATGTTAGTCTAATGGCTTATTACCAATGGCATAATCCTATATCTAAAAACAAGATAAAATTCTTTGTACACAAAAGACTAATAGCATTCTACTATTTTGTTAAATCCAGAGTTCTTGGAATTTGGCTTATATGTTCTCAGAATTGTATTGTCTGTGAAAAAACTAAATGTCTTTGTATATCTTCCAAAACTTTATTAGAAAAAAAGAATAACTGTTACCACTAGGATATCTTTAAGTTTTGTGGTTTCTCACATTTGATTATCCAAGAGAAAAAAAAATCAGTAATTTTGTAAGTATTTCCTGGAAAAAACAGAGGTATGTGCAGAGATACTTTAGACACTTCCTGACTTCATGGTCTAAGGCAGATAAAAGCTCCCTGTACCTATGAAAAAATATACCTCTTCAATAATGATTTTTTGTGAATAAACATCCTTTTTAAATTTATTAACAAGTATATTGGGTATTATTAAGGTCTATTAGCATCACTGTAGGACTGATGCTTAACTTGTAAGGAAAATGAAAATTCCAGCTTGATGTTAATATGTTTTGAAAGACACTTGGACTCTTCATCTAGAGTAATAATAAATAAAATATTTGTTATATCCAACCTTCATGGAGTGATGAACTAGGTCTTACCACCAACATTTCCATTTTAAGATAAGCAAAGAATTTTTGCATTTGTCCTGTCCCTGAAGACTTCCTGAATGAAATCTATTTACTTGTTTCCTAAAGTCCCTGAACACAAACAATAAATTTCCCAAGTAAACTACTAATTCCAGAGGGAGAGGCAAATGGTAGCTCATTATTCAAGTCCCCATTCAACTTTTCACAGAAAGTGAGATGTGAAGTATGCCCATGGCTGCTCTTGGATGATTGTGTTAGGAGGTAGATGAAATGATTGTGGCATCTTATTTTCCTTATGTATCTTATGCTATAACTCACTACAGTAAATTAATTCAGAAATAATGAAATTCCCATAGGGAAGAGATTTGACTGTTAAAAATGGTAGCCCATTTAGCTTTCTTGTGTCAGTTGCCTTAGGCAGTGTCTCATCACAGCAATATAAATGTAATTAAGGCAATCCTCTTGTTTGGAAATTATATTTTACAAACAATATAAATTACACGATGAAAATAGTTCAACTTTGACTTTTCATCTTTTTCAAATTATCTTCAGTAAGCATATCAAATAATAGGTTTTATCATGGTATATTCATGCACGTACATGATTTACCTTTTTACTATTTTCAACCATATTTTTGTTGATTCCCTCACTTTAACAAATTATTCTCATTTCAAGATATGCAACTTTGTATGTATGTATGCAGTTGGAGTTTCTTTGGACTTCCAGCTCCCAAATAATGACAGGGAGACTTCCTATTAAGTATAAAACTTGGCATTAGCTTAGTCTTATTCCCAACTAGCTCTTATAACTTAAATTAACTCATTTATATTAATCTACATTTTGCCACATGGCTCATTACCTGTGCTGAGTACCATTAGTCTGACATCCTACACATCTTGATGGCAAATTCTCTGCCTCAGATGCTTCCCCCTTTCTCTCCCAGGATGTCCTGCCTCTTCTGCCTAGCTATTGGCTGTTCAGCCAATCAGAAGATATGTTAGGCAGGTGAGGTAAAACAGTGAAACATCTTCACACAGTGTGATCAAATATCTCACAGCATGTGAATATGTGAATATATATTAGGTCAAATCTGTAGTTGCTGTATAAGAAAAACGTGAAGTATTTTTTTTATTGTTTTTCTCCATTACACTCCCTTGTTCTTCTACTTTCTCCCACCAATCCCTTTCTATTTACATGTATAAGTATTCATCTTTCTATTATCGATTTCTAAAATACTTCACAAAACAGTTGATGTTAAAATTTAACTGTTACCTCAAATGCTGAAGGAATGAGTAAATAAATCTGTAGTATATGTAAAATATTAATCCAATTGTCTTTTACCAATGGCATAAGCAATCTTTAGATATTTTATCATTGAAAAAGGAATTGTTACCATCAGAATAACATTCTCTGCAATATTCATTAGAGAAACATAAAGATGGCCCTTATCCCTTGTAAAGTGGACAATCATTTATTCTCAGCAACGTGACCTTATATGAGTCTACCCCCTGAAAAAAAGCTGATTTGGGGCCTCAAGCTCAAAGTCACAATTATCTTTGGGTATAAATATAAATATATAGGAGGCATTTTCACATTCTTGTTTGAGAAAAAATATGATAGTGTATTTTCTTTCTTGGCAAATCACAAAATTACTTTAATATTTAAGAATGAAATTGTGCATGCAGAACAAATGCTTTGCCATTGATCTCCATAGCACACTCTCCCTCAATATTTTGAGGAAACATACAGTTATCCACAAAGCCTGTCCATACTAAGCTACATTCATTCTTCTTATTGATAATTCTCACCAAAATGCTTGTGAGTGTGTTTGTGTGGGGTGTGTGTGTGTGTGTGTGTGTGTGTGTGTGTGTGTGTGTGTGTGTCTGTCTGTCTGTCTGTCTGTCTGTGTCTGTGTTGACTAGTTCTACCCTAGGTTTCCAAACCATCCATCTCCAATAACCTTGCCCTCCAGGCAGTGTTGTGCATGGGATCCCTCTTGGCTTTGGCCTCAAGTTAGACCAGTCATTGTGTGAAAACTCCCAAAAGCTCTGAGCCACCTTTGCTTTGGTGCATCTCGCAGGCAGTACGGGATGTAGATCAAAGGCTTTGTGGCTGGGTTGTTGTCCCAGTCACACCACTTGGAGCCTAGCCTGGTTACAGAAGATGGCCAGTTCAGGCTCCATATCATCCATTCCTGAGAGTTCTTGCTAGAGACAACCTGATAGGTCCCAGGAAGTTTTCACTTCAGTAAGTTTCCACACAATCCCCAAAATGCTCACCTCTTCTGATCATTTCTCCCCATACAGGCAACTATAACATGAATTAACAGTGACACTAGAAAATGGAAATACTTCCAATGCTCATGGTCTGGAAGAATTATTCTTGCAAAAATGCCCATCTTATAAAAACCTATATAGTTTTTGTCAATCCTAGACAAATGCTAAAACCATTCTTTACAGACAGGTAAAAAAGGTTAAAATTTATATGGAGGCACCAAAACAAAGATAATGAGAGCAATGTTGAATCAAAAAATACTGCTTATATTTCTTGATTTTTACTAATAATAGTACAGAGCCATAATATTTCCAACAGAGAGCTAAAGCAATAGAACAGGGTAGAACTTTTTCTATTGTTCTGGATTTGTTTTCATTTCTTACTTAACCTGGACATTGATCCCTTTGTCATTAACACATGTCTAATGTTTGTAGATGAGAGCAAGAATTACAGTTGTGAACAACCTATATGGGTTCTGGAAACAAGAACTCAGTTCTTTTTCTAGAAGACCAGAAAGCTTCCTTAGCTGTTCAATCAGCTAGCCAGTGCCTGCTTTCAGTTTTCTTTTTTTTCCATTCTATTGAAAATTTGTGACTTGGAGTGATTTTGCTTGATCAGTAGAGTTTATTCAATAGATGTGCATAAAATTATGGCAAAGATTATATTAATATTTTATGTCTAATATTATTTTAGAAATTTTGAGAAATGGAAATTCCTCAAGTTTAATTTAGTGAAGCATATGGGTAAAAATTTGTAGCACAAATTTCATAGTTATCTTTTAGAGAGTACATGGCATACAAATTTGGTCTCTATAATACTAAACATTAAGGAATAGTACAAGTAGAATTCTCATGTTTGAAATCTGAGAAGAAAGAGATGTGGTCACAACAGAGCCCTCCACTTAGAATGTGAATATCCAAAATCCAAGAATCTGTGAAGTTGTTTACAGGGTTCAGTTTTCTTCACATTCATAACTTTCTGAAGGAAATAGGTATAGAAGAAAGATTTGAACTGGCTCATAGTTCTCAGTATTTAGTCCTTGGTCAGCTGCTTGTACTACTTTGGGCTTGAGTATAAGGACAGACAACACCAAGACACTGGAAGTATGTAACAGAAAAAATAAGCTAACCTCATGCTATATGGGAAGCCAGGAAGATCCCAGAAGGGGATAAGATCGTGCTGAGTGATTTACTGGCTTGTAGGATCTACCTCTTCAAATTTCTAGAACCTCCAAAATTAGTCCTGATAGCATTTTTTTTTTTGTTAGAGAATCCATTTCCAACAAAATTTATCTTTTAAATGATTGAATCTTTGATGGTGGATGGTTGTTAAGAACACTTCCTTTTGGCCTGATGTAAAATAATTTTTAATGAAATAAATTTCTAGCAATAATCAGCACCTTTGCTTCACTTCTAGGAATCCAATTGATGAGAGACAGAAGGGATTCCATGAGCGAGAGACATAGAGATCATGATGGGAAAATGCACAGAGACGGCCAGCCAAACTAGTGGAAATGCGTGAACTGTGGTCCAATAGCCGAGAAGCCCCCATGGTATTGGACTAGGTCCTCTGGATAGGTGAGATAGTTATTTAGCTTGAACTGTTTAGGGGGTCTCCAGGCAGTGGATTGGGACCCATCCCTCATGAATGAGCCAGCTTTTTGGAGCCTAGTGCCTATGGTGGGACAGTGCACAGCCTTGGTGCAGGGAGGATGGGCTTGGACCTGCCTCACCTGAATGTACCTTGCTGTTGACTCACTATGGGAGATCTTGCCTTGGAGGAGGTGGGAATGGGGCTGGGGTTGGAGGGAAAGCCTGGAGGGTGGGAGTAATCTGTGGTTAGTATGTAAAATGAATAGAAAATCTCTTAATAATAATTTAAAAAAGGAAAATAAAGAAAAGCTGAAGCAGTTGGACTTTTACGACAACATGGTGGGAGTGCTTGGACATAGTAAACTAAATGACACCCACATACTACAGGTATTCTATTCCTTTTCCAATTATATTCCATTCAGAATTTCTGCCTATTCGAAGGTGCTGCTCATCTTCAAGACAGTTTCCTCCCCCAGTTGCTCGCTCACATGTTGGTCATATCTGGTAAAGCATTTACAAGCACATCCATGACCAAGGCTTCTCCTTTAAAAAAAAAACTCACTGCCATTGTACTTACCCTCCAAAAATATGTTTATTGCTTATTTGGGAATTTTGCATCATGCACCCCAGTCATGCTCAATTAGCAGGTGTGCCCTCAACCTTTGTGATACCCCAAAGAGAAGAAGAAAGAAGAAGGAGGAGGAGGAAGATCAGAAAATATGGGGAAAGAGAAGGAGGAAGTATAATTTGTGTTGCCCTTATACTCACTGGAGCATAGTAAAACTCCCAGTGACAAGCCCTTTAAAGAAAACTGAATCCTTCCCCACCTGCACACCTGCCAGAGACCATCAGTTTTAGAGAGCTATACTTCAACATCTTTATCACAGTTTTTACTCTTCAATGACTTTCTGTACAGGGTGTTTCTTTTTTTGGGGGGATGAGGGTAGGGTTTGGTGGTTACAGGGGTTGTCACAGAAAACTTCCATGTCCCTTTTTCTCAGCTGTGATTCTGTAGCCATCAATACTACTTCAAAAGTAGCTTCTTTGCCCTTTATAGTTAGCTGTAGCTGAATCATGGGTTTTCACATGGTCTCTTGTGGTAGTGGACATCAACACAACCCTCTGACACAGCATGGGACACAAACACCATGATAACCCTTGGGGACAGTTCATATCAAGGCCATAAACATAACACTCAGCTGAAATAGAACCATGTACCTAGACATGGCCCTCTGTGGCATCAGAGACTACCAATATTAGGGCTTTAGGCAACACACAGACCACTGTCACCAGCATGACCTCTGGTAGTAACATGGGCCAGTGGACATCAACATGGTCCCCAGTTGCAGCAGGACCAT
Organism: Onychomys torridus; assembly: GCF_903995425.1. NCBI lineage: Eukaryota > Metazoa > Chordata > Mammalia > Rodentia > Cricetidae > Onychomys > Onychomys torridus. The sequence goes on from NC_050446.1 coordinate 62,696,486, forward strand.
GAACCCCAACATGGTCCTTGGTGGTAGCATGGACCATGGACATCAACATGACCTCAAGTGGCAATACATGATGCTCACAATAATAGGGCTTCTGGTAGCAACATGGACCAATAACACTAATATATTCTCCTGCAGTAGCCTCCAACATCCACATGGTCTCCAGTGGCAGCCCAGATTTGGGCCTTCAACATGAACTTTTGGCTTCAACACAGCCTGGGGCAGTAGCACAGATCACACATAGCAACATGGCCTCCAGGGGCATCAGGGACCATCAAGGTCTTTCAAGGAGGTCCCGTCCAGAAAATAAGCAATTCTTCAACTTGGATTTCCTGTCATTGTTTATCAAGAAGCTAGGCATCATGTTCTAGGACTGAGTATACTCAAGCCCCAGGCTGTTGCATACCACCCTGTAACATGAATATAAGGCTTGAGGAAACAGGAACTCGCTCTCTTGAAGCTGAGGATTTCATAGAGGTCAGAATGTGGCTGGCTTGCTCTGTTTCTTTGAACTTTCAGCTTTCACCCCAATATCTAGCTCCCAGTTTTTTATTATATGACCTTTTAAGATTCATGTTACATTTGGCAACCCAACATTTGTGGCATGAATTCACTAAAAAGCTGCTTGTGGCCTTGCAGACCTCTGGGTCAGGGCAGAGATGCATGCAGTCAGAGTCTCCACCCCACATGGGCCAAAGTCTCTTTGGCTTGTTCTCTCCTGGTGCATTGTGGGCTCTCTCTGGATCCTCATCTCTGACTGCAACTACATTAGGTAGCTGCCTTGAAACCCACTCGGGCTTCTACTGTTCTACAGAGAAGCAGTCAGCCTCATATCTGAATCATCATTGTCAGCAAATTTGGTGAGTCAATTAAGATATCGTAAATGGAGAAATTAGTTAAAAGAATTTTTTCCACATTAAAAAATAGAAAACATTTTTACAATGGAAGGTGTTTGGTCTCCATTTGGTAATACATTAGGCAGTCTGAAAATGGAACAATTAAATGAGTGAATAATTAATGTTAATGAAATAGATGTGATGTCAATTATAAATATTATTTATTTGATCATTTATGTTTTATCATTAAAAAGTTGGTTAATATGAATGCTAAGATAAAAGTTTTAGAAAAAAAAATTTGTTAAAACAGGTAATAGAGATTTTCAGGCCCAGAAAGAAGAATTTAAAGGTGAACCAATCTCAGCATTGCATTATAACCATTACAGAGAAACAGCCTAAGACTTTCAAATAGCCAATCTGAATCTATCCAGTAACCATACAGGAACTGCCAAATGCTCAAGGCTCTGTATGAGCTGATTGGACACCTGTGCAAATGTTAGATTTGAGGAGATTCAGGGAAGCTATGGTCCCATATGGTGTGTATTTTCTGTTTATAAAGCAGATGTTAAACTTGTGGTCAGCTTGTAAGAGAATTATCCCTCAAGACAGAAAGATTTGGTTATATCTGTCCTAGAAGCTGGTCCACAGTTACAATAGAGGACGTGGTGGAAAGATGAGGCTAAGACATTTGAACAATGATGTAGGACTAGAGGTATGGAAATTTCCCAAGATCAACTTTTGGAGAAGACTATTATGCTGATATACAAAAACAATCTTTATATGATAACCACACCCTAATTTTATGACAAATGGCAGCCTTGAATGCTTGAGACAGAATTGAAAAAGTAGGAAAGAAAATTGAGTCATTTACACAAGTTAAACCTTCACTGATTTCTTACAAAGTCTGTCTTGAGCAGTAAATACAATGATACCAAATCCAGAAGCTAAACATATCACAATTGAATCTCTGGCTTTTGAAATGCTAATGCACAATGCAAAGGGATAATTAGGCTGTTAAAGGCAAGATCTGCACCCCTGAAGGAATGGATCTGAGATCCAATGATTATTGAATCTTATGACCATGATGATGCTTGGATAGGAGAGGTGATTTCCAGAGGTTTGAAGAAAAATTGTAATGTCAGGTGTTTTAACTGGAGTAAACAGTTCACCTAAATAGATCTGTAAACAGAGCATTCCTAGAAACAATGTTTTTTTTTTTCAATGAATAATGGCAACAGAGTGCCCCTCCCTTCTAGATTATGCAGAAGGTATGGTAAAGGCAAATATTGGATTAACGAATGTAGATCAACAAGGGACAGACAAGGTAATCCTTTGCCTTTGCCATCCCATCAGGAAACTCCCTGAGGGGCCTCACACAGACCCCACAACAAATTTGGTTCAGCTCTTTCCTGCCATCATAGAAGAAATTCCTTCCCCATATCAATTAAAGAACCTAATTACTATTGTAAAAAACTGTACTGCTCTGGATGATAGAACAGCTTTAGAAAATAAAACAAAATTTTAAGGAGAAAACAAAAATCAAAACTGATAAAGATGAGGTTTGGAAACTTCCCAAAGTTAGGGTTGGGAAGGGTTTTATTTATGTCTTTTTTTCAGAAATGAAAAACAACCATTTTGAGGAATTTAAAGACCTTTGGACAAAGAAGCAGCCAAAGAGGAGCAAACAACCTAGAAATAATTACCAAGAAGAGGAATAATCTGACTTAATTTGACATTTGAAGTCTCTAAAAAGATGATGGGACCCCACAATGATGATTCCATCAGGAGGATAATGATGCCACCAAGCTGATAACACCAACAGAAGATCAGCTTTGGACTACCAACTTCTCAGGACAATTTTGAGGTGGCTAGCTGAGATGAGCCAGCTTCACAGACTATATAAGCAAGGACTTGAGACAAGCCCTGCACTTTCCCATTATGCAGAGACTGGACAATAAATGATACAACTACCTCTTCCAGGACTTGGCAATTAACCCCCAAATTTTCTTTTCTTTTCAGGATCCCCTAAATATTGCTTTACCCCTAATCAGCAGGAAGTAATTTTAAGAGCACAAGACCCACATTCCCAAGTGTGTGATTGGTGGGTTTTTGGTTCTTCAGTGTGTTATGGATAATTGTCACTGTTTAGGGAGTTTAATTACAAAGGAAATTAGATTCAGGGTTCTTTATTTAAAAAAAAAAGAAAAAGAAAAAAGAGATTATAGATAAGAGGCAGATTATTGAATCTACTAAAAAATAGAGATATAGAAATAATAGGATAAAAGCATAGATTATTGAATCTACTCTGGAAAGAAAAAAGGGGAGACTATAAATATTTGATAAAAAGGTAGATTATTGAATCTACTTTTAAAAGGCAACTATTAGTTTTAAATATTTTACAATGGATTTATTTTTTGTATATTATATACAAATTATGCATATTGACACAAATTTGAGATTGATTTTGTTAGAAAATAATGTACATATATTTTTAATCTTGTTCAAGGTATTATACCTATACAGTTCATTTAACAATGTAATGCTAATTGCTAGTCTTTGAAAGTTACAATTACCAACTAATTAAGATATAAAGAAATGAAAGTTAGTAGTTAGTCATCACAATCAAACTTGTAGTTATGTTAGGTATATTTTCAAGATCAAACAGAGATATATCTTAGATATGCAGGTCATGTTCAAACACTTCAGAGATCTACAGAATGTGGCATTTAAGATATTTTAATAATACCCCAACCCCTGGGCACCTGCCATCCTGGGAAGACCTGCCCAATTTGGCCCCAGTTTCTGGCCATAGGCCAGAACCCCCACCCAACCCCACAGGGAAGGTTACCCTTTTCTAAGACTGCAGGCAGACCCTGCAATCTCCACACCCTGGCCCCACACCCATCTACCCAAGACCCCAGCCACTGCCTGAGACTCAGAAACCAGGCCCCAGCTCCCATCCCACCCAGGAACTCCCATCTGGATGAGAAGTGAGTGCCTGGCCTCACACCCAGAGAGGCCTCCACATAGGTCCCAGCCCTGGGCAGCAGCCATTCCAGGGAAGACCTGCCTATCTTGGCCTCAGGTTCTGGCCATAGGGCAGAACCCCCCTTCCCCAATCCCACCAGGAAGGTTCCCCTTCTCTAAGACCCCCAGAGGACCCTACAATCTCCACGCCCTGCCCCCACACCAATCAGCGGGAGACCCCAGCTGGTTCCTGAGCCTTAGAAACCAGCTGCCAACTTCCACCCTGCCCAGGAGCTTCCATCTGGACAAGATAGGGAGACCCCAGCCACTTTCTGAGATTCAGAGACCAGCCCCCAGCTCCCATCCAGCCAGCATTCCCAACTAGACTAGAGCTCCCGTCAGGCCCAGAGCTTCCATCTGGACCAGAGAGAGGCCCCCTAAATCTATCAGCTCTGTCTGGACCAAGTGTGCTAATAACAGCAAGAGTGAATCCTCAAGGAGATGGGCAGACATTAAGGCAGAAGTACAGACAACAAAATAAAGAGCAATACAGCATCACCAGAACATAGCCCTCCTCCAACAGCTAGACCTGAACCTCACAGAATGGAAGAAGCAGAAGAAAACAACCTTATAAATAACATCACAATGAGGCTAGAGACTTAAATAGAAGAAATCAAAAATTGAGTGGAGGAACAGACAAACAAAAAATGGGAAGAACACTATAAAAAAACTAGAGGAAAGGGCAAATAAAGTCGAATAAAACAATAAGTCCCTGAAAGAAAATCATGAAAAGGCAATGAAACACATGAGGGAAACAGCCCAAGACGTGAATAGGGAAATAGAAAAAATGAAGAAAACACTAGCAGAAGGAATGCTGGAAATAGAAAATCTGAGTAAATGAACAGGAACTTCAGATGCAAGTATAAACAACAGAATGCAAGAGATGGAAGAGAGGATCTCTGGTGTTGAAGATACAGTAGAAGAAATGGATTCACCAGTCAAAGAAAACACTAAAACCAACAAAGTCATGACCAAAAAGATACAAGAAGCCTATAGAACATCAAACAGACTAGACCACCCAAAAAAGTACCCTTGACACATAATAATTAAACAACTAAACATACAGAATAAAGAAAGAATATTAAGGGCAGCAAAGGAAAAAAGGCCAAGTGACTTATAAAGGCAAACCCATCAGAATAACACCCGATTTCTCAATGGAGACTTTGAAAGCCAGAAGGAACAGGACAGATGTAATGCAGACACTAAGAGACCATGGATGCCAGCCTAGACTAATATACCCAGCAAAACTTTCAATCATCATAAACGGAGTGAACAAGACATTCCAAGACAAAGCCAGTTTTAAACAATACTTATCCACAAACTGAGCCCTATGGAAAGCACCAGAAGGAAAATTCCAACCTAAGGAAGTCAGATACACTCTCAAAAACACAGGCAATAGATAACACCACAGCAGTAAACCACAAAGAAGAGAAGTACATACACACTACCACCTAAACAAAACAAAACAAAACAAAAACAACAACAAACAAACAAACAAAACAACCAGGAATGAACAATCACTGGTCATTAATATCCCTTAATATCAATGGATTTCATTCACCTATAAAAAGACACAGGCTAACAGAATGGATACAAAAGCAGGACCCTTCTTTATGCTGCATACATGAAACACACCTCAAATTCAAAGACAGACACTACCTAAGAATAAAAGGGAAAATACTTTCCAATCAAATGATCTTAAGAAGCAAGTGGGTATAGCCGTCCTAATATCCAGCAAATAGACTTCAAACTAAAATCAATCAAAAGGGATGATGAAGGACATTACATACTCATCGCAGGAAATATCCACCAAGATGAAGTCTCAATTCTGAACATTTATGCCCCAAACACAAGGGCACCCACATATGTAAAATAAACATTACTAAAGCTTAAATCACATACAAAACCCCACACATTAATAGTGGGAGACTTCAACACCCCACTTTCACCTCTGGACATATCTGCCAAATTGAAACTTAACAGAGAAATAATGGACTTAACTGATGTTATGACTCAAATGGACTTAAACAATATCTACAGAACATTCCATCCGAACAAAAAAGAATATACCTTCTTGTCAGCACCCCATGGAACCCTCTCTAAAATCGACCACATTCTTGGCCAAAAAGCAAATCTCAACTGATACAAAACAATTAGAATAACCTACTGTGTTCTATCAGACCACCAAGGTTTAAAGTTAGATGTCACAACAACAAAAACTACAGACAATCGCAAGGAAACTGAGTAATGCTCATCTGAATCACCAATGGGTTAAGGAAGAAATAAATAAAGAATTAAAGACATCCTAGAGATCAATAAAAATGAATACACTACATACACCAACTTGTGGGACACTATGAAAGCAGTGCTAAGAGGGAAATTCATAGCACTAAATGCCCACATAAAGAAGTTGGAGAAATGTGGTGAGATTTTATTTGTACTAAAATATGATTTTATTTGTATATTAATAAGGTTGCCTTGGGGGTCAGAGCAAGCCAATGCAGGATCTGGGCTGTGGTGGTGCACGCCTTTAATCCCAGCACTTGGGAGGCAGAGCTAGGTGGATCTCTGTTTGTTCAAGGGTACAGCCAGCATGAAGACACACGCCTTTAATCTCAATAAAAACCATAGAAGACCTGGAGGTCTGTACAGACAGGCAGTGATGAGGAGGTCATGTGGTTGGGTTTACAACCAATGCAAAAGCAGAACAGAAGGTCTATAAAAAAGAAAAAAACACACAGAAGTAGGTCTCTGGTGGAGAGGAAAGACAGAGCAGAAGTGAAGGTAATGTCTTCAGCTCTCAGCTGAGAAATCTTACACTAGTGACCTAACATCACACCTAAAAGCTCTAGAACAAGATGAAGCAAAGTCTTCCAGGAAGAATAGATGCCAGGAAATTATCAAATTGAGAGCTGAAATCAATAAAATAGAAACAAAGAGAACAATACAAAAAAATTAATGAAACAAAGAGTTGGTTCTTTGAGAAAATCAACAAAGTAGACAAGCCCTTATCCAAGCTAACCAAAAGACACAGAGAGAGCAACCAAATTAACATAATCAGAAATGAAAAGGGGGACATAACAACAGACAACAAGGAAATCCAGAGAATCATCAGGTCACACTTCAAAAACCTCTACTCCACAAAACTAGAAAATCTAAAAGAAATGGATAATTTTCTGGATAGGTACCACATACCTAAGTTAAATAAAGACCAGATAAACCATTTAAATAGAAATAGTCCAATTACCCCTAAGGAAATAGAATCAGTCATTAAAAGTCTCCCAACTGAAAAATCCTAGGGCCAGATGGTTTCTCTGCAGACTTCTACCAGATCTTCAAAGAACACTTAATATCAATACTCTTTAAATTGTTCCACACAATAGAAGCAGAAGGAATATTACCAAACTCCTTCTATGAGGCTACAATTACTCTGATTCCTAAACCAAACAAAGATGCAACAAAGAGAACTACAGACTGTTCTCCCTCATGAACATTGACCCCAAAATACTCCATAAAATACTGGCAAACAGACTCCAAGGACACATCAAAACTATTATCTACCATGATCAAGAAGGCTTCATCCCAGGGATGCAAGGGTGGTTCTACATACAAAAGTCCGTCAATGTAATACACCATATAAACAAACTCAAAGAAAAAAACTATATGATCATCTCACTAGATACAGAAAAGGCATTTGACAAAATCGAACACCCCTTCATGATAAAGGTCTTGGAGCGATCAGGAACACAGGGAACATACCTAAACATAATAAAGGCAATCTACAGCAAGCCAACAGCCAACATCAAATTAAATGGAGAGAAACTCAAAGCAATACCACTAAAATCAGGAACAAGGCAAGGCTGTCCCCTCTCCCCATACTTATAGAATATAGTACTTGAAGTTCTAGCTACAGCTATAAGACAACATAAGGAGATTAAGGGGATACAAATTGGAAAGAAAGAAGTCAAGCTTTCCATATTTGCAGATGACATGATAGTATACATGAATGACCCCAAAAATTCCACCAAGGAAATGATACAGCTTACAAACACCTAGAGCAACATAGCAGGATACAAGATCAACTCAAAAAAAACCAGTAGCCCTCCTATATACAACAAACAGGCTGAGAAGGAAATCAGAGATACATCACCCTTTACAATAGCCACAAATGATATAAAATATCTTGGGGCAACTCTAACTACGCAAGTGAAGGACCTATATGAAAAGAACTTTAAGTCCCTGTAAAAAGAAATTGAAGAAGATGTCAAAAGATGGAAAGATCTCCCATGCTCATGGATAGGCAGGATCAACATAGTAAAAATGTCAATCTTACCAAAAGCAATCTACAGATTCAATGCAATCCCCATCAAAATACCAACACAATTCTTCACAGGCCTGGAAAGAATAATACTCAACTTCATATGGAAAAACAAAAAACCCAGGATAGCCAAAAGAATCCTGTATAATAAAACAACCTCTGGAGACATCACAATCCCTGACCTCAAGCTCTACTATAGAGCTCCTATAATAAAAACAGCTTGGTACTGGCATAAAAACCAACATGTGGATATATGGAATTGAATTGAAGACCCTGACATTAATCTAAACACTTATGAACATGTAATTTTTGACAAAGAAGACAAAACACTACAATGGAATAAAAGAAAGCATCCTTTAACAAATGCTGCTGACATTACTTGATGTCAACATGTAGAAGGCTACAAATACATCCATATCTGTCACCATGCACAAAACTTAAGTCCAAGGGGATCAAAGACCTCAACATATATCCAGTTACTCTGAACCTGGCAGAAGAGAAAGTAGTCTTGAACACATTGGCATAGGAGATCACTTCCTAAATATAACACTAGTAACACAGACACTGAGAGAAACAATCAATAAATGGGACCTCCTCAAACTGAGAAGCTTTTGCAGAGCAAAGGACATGGTCAACCAGACAAAGTGAAAGCCTACAGAATGGGAAAAAGTCTTCACCAACCCCGCATCTGACAGAGGGCTGATATCCAGAATATATAAAGAACTCCAGAAATTAGACACAAAATCCCCAACAGTCCAATTAAGAAATGTGCTATAGAACTAAACAGAATTCTCAACAGAGGAAGTTCAAACGGCTGAAAGATATTTATGTAATTGCTGAACATCCCTAATTATCTGGGAAATGCAAATCAAAAACGACTCTGACATACCACCTTACACCTGTCAGAGTGGCTAAGATCAAAAACACAGAAGACAGCTTATGCTGGAGAGGATGTGGAGCAAGGGGAACTCTCCTCCAATGCTGGTGGGAATGCAAGCTTGGACAGCCACTTTGGAAATCACTTTGGAAATCAATATGGGGCTTTCTTAGAAAATTGGGAATCCATCTCCCCTAAGTCCCAGCTATACCACTCTTGTGCATATACCCAATGAATGCTCAACCATATCATAAGGGCATTTGCTCAGCTATGTTCATAGCAGCTTTGTTTGTAATAGCAAGGACCTGGAAACAACCTAGATGCCCTTCAACTGAAGAATGGATAAAGAAAATGTGGTATGTATACACACACACACACACACACACACACACACAATGGACTACTACTCTGCAGAGAAAAACAATGTCATCATGAGGTTTGCAGGCAAATGGATGGATCAAGAAAAAAAATCATCCTGAGTGAGGTAACCCAGACCCAGAAATACAAACATGGTATGTACTCACTCATAGGAGGATACTAGATGTAAAACAAAGATGACTAGACTGCTACACAACTCCAGGGAGGCTACCTAGAAAACAGGACCCTAAAAAAGACACAAGAATTACCCAATGACAGAGAAATGGATGAGATATACATGAACAACCTGGACATGAGTTGGGGTAATGAAGGGCAAGGTTTGATGGTAAGAGAGCTTAGGGGGAGCAGGAGATCCCAGCTGGATCAAGAACAGAAAGGGAGAACAAGGAATAACATCATTAATGAAGGCCACATGATAACAGGAAGAAGCAAGGTGCTAGAGAGTTCACCAGAAATCCACAAGGATGCCTCCATTGTAGACTACTGGTAATGTTCGAGAGAAAGCCTGAATTGACCTAGTCTGGTTACCAGATTGCCAAACACCCTCACTGTCATGCTATCGCTCTCATCTAGTGACTGATGGAAGTGGATGCAGAGATCCATGGCCGGGCCCCAGGTGGAGCTCCAGGAGTCCAATTGGTGGGAAAGAGGAGGGATTGTATGAGCAAGAATTGTTGAGACCATGATTAGAAAAAGCACAGGGACAAATAGCCAAACTAATGGAAACACATGAACTGTGAACCCAAAGCTGAGGAGACCCCAAGTGGATCAGGCCCTGTGGATAAGTGAGATAGTTGAATAGCTTGAATTGTTTGGGAGGCACCCAGGCAGTGGGACCAGGACCTGTCCTTAGTGCATGAGTGCTGGCTGTTTGGAACCTGGGGCCTATGCAGGGACACTTTGCTCAGCCTGGGAGGAGGGGACTGGAACTGCCTGGACTGAATCTACCAGGTTGAGCTGAATCCCCAGGGGAGTCTTTGCCCGGGAGGAGATAGGAATGGGGGGTGTTCTGGGGGGAAGGCAGGGATGGGGCAGGGGGAGCACAGGGGGAACCCATGGCTGATATGTAAAATTAAATTAAATCATAAAATTAAAAAAATGGAGAAAATGTTATTTTCTTGTACTTTAGCTGAATTGGAATGCTCAGATTTGCTGTCATGGGATTGCTGAGTCCTGGCAGTGACGTTTTATACTTTCTGTTATTGTGTTCTTGCACTGGCTTTTAGGTATGTGGATTTGGGATAGTCATGAGTCTAGGTGATGAGTCTTTGTATTTGCCTTTGTTAGGTGGTTGTTTTGTTCCTTGTTTTCTGTTTCCTCTCTGGTAGTTTGGTCTAAATGACTAAGTGTTTTGGTGACTTGTGAGTCTTCAGGTTCAGTAGGGTGTCTCTGCTGGGGTTTTTGTGGCTTTGTGTCCCTTGATCTGACTAGGCTTCTGGTCCTCTTGTGTCTGTAGATCAGGCCACCTCCTATAAAGCCTGAGTCTGCTTGGGTAGAGTACCTAGGACCATCATGGCCTATGTTGGATCTGTTGGGTTCTTTCTTCAGACTGATATGTACTGTATGGAGGCCTATGGCATCTGTCTTCCAACTGATGTAGACTGTGTCTGGGCCTATGGGGTCTCCTGGAGTTCTGGGGAAGGGCTTGCCAGAGGGAGAATGATGAGGCAGAAGGGGCTAAGCAGTGGTGTGGGCTAGGGAGCAGAATCCAGGGGGTGGCTGCAGTTCAGTTGCCAGATGGGTTACTAACCCATTTGTCAACCTGTGAGGGCTGCAGCTGAGCAGTGGGAATCTTCTGTCGTTGGGGCCAGGGCCCAGCAGTGGTGCTGGTGCTGAGATAGGAGGGCCTGGTCAAGAGCGTCACTCACCAGTTGAAGGTGGTAGGTGGTCTGTGCCTCACTGGGGCTGAGGGCAGAGCCCTGTATCAGCAGGGTCAAGGATGAGCTGGGAAGGCATAGACCTGGGGAAGGGTTGCCTTCAGGACAGAATCTAGGAAGTGATGCAGCTCTGTTGGTAGGTCAGTCACTCACCCTTTCTAGCAGGTGTAATCTGTGACTCAGTGGTAGAAGTCTGCTTGTATTGAGATGGAAGCCCATCAGCAGCAGGGCCAGAGGAGAGCTGGGATGGTGTTGTCCTGGGGAAGAGACAAAATCTAAGGAAGGATACAGTTCAGCTGGCTGGTGGGGCACTTACTCATTCTGGCTTGTGTTGCCTGGGCTTACTTGGTGGGAGTCAACTGGGGTTGAAGCCCCAGGCATCTCTTAACTCACTCAAGTTAGCAGTTAAGATCACCTATCAAAATGTTAATTTGCTTGAGAAGTATTCATCACAATGTTAATTTGTATGGAAAATAAAGCATGATGATATGATTATAGATATTTTGGGATTAGGAGGCTCTTATGCATAATTTTGCTTTGGTCAAATAATCACAAAAGAAAGGGAATGAAATTAGATATGTATCAGACATTTTACAATAAATATAAAGCTTACAATCATCAATTTGCTGTCTAGAAGTAGATAAATGCTAAAGCGTATATTCACCCTCTGGGAGTTGAGAGATAAAAGGGAATAGATCATACAATGTAGTTCCCACAAGAAATACAAAGATAGCAAAGAATATAAATAAAAATAATACCTACAATGCTTATACTTCCAGACTATAGCCAAAGTCCCTCTGATCCAGGAATCCCAATTGGTGTGGTGACTACTTAAACATTTTAACTCCAGATCAAAAAAAGTGATCAAATACTCATCTAATAGTTTTGTTTTTTTTCAGGATTCCTTTGATTTCTGAAATCCATCTGAAGGTATTTTCTTTGCCACCTCAGTTCATTTTTAGTCTCACTTTGCATTATGTTTGTATAATGTACATGAACATATTTGGGATTAACTATAAACTTTCTGACTTTTTGCCATAAGTATCTTTGTGAATACATGACACTTTCTGACTACAGGAAGACAACTTTGGTTAAGTGAATTTTCACTCTGATTCACTATTTAAAAATTCATACAAAATGCTTTATCTTAAAAACAGTTATAAAAATAACTCTATACAACAATATTAATTTGAAGTGAACATTGTTATATTGGTGTTTGGATAAAAATTAAAACTGTTTTTGATGTATGTGCCTAGGGTGAGGTATGGGAAAGGAGGGAGCTATTTTTGGGGAGGGTCTACTCCATTTGGCTTTTCACATATCAAATATCTGCATGTACTAAACACTTCTTTAACTATTTATCTTCTGAAAATAATGCTTTTTGTTACACACTTTATCATTGCATATAAAATAAAACTTCAGTTAAGATAAGCAAATAATTTTAAAAAAGATAAAATAAATGCATGCTTAAATCTTAACAGTTTGGTGAATGAATAACATGTTGCAAAAACAACAGACATAACTGTCTATAAGAGTTGCTCAGAGTGGTCCAGAGGGTACCTGAACTGGTCTACTCTGGTGACCAGCCTAGCAAATAACCTAGCTGTCATCAGAGCCTTTGTCCAGTGACAGATAGAGGCAGATACAGAGATCCATGGCCAGGCACCAGGCTAAGCTCCAGGAATCCAATTGATGAGAGAGAGGAAAGATACTGCAGGCGAGGGATGTTGAGATCATGATGGGAGGATATGCAGAGATGACCAGCCACACTAGTGGAAGCCAATGAACTGTGGACTGGTGGCTGTGGAGCCCCCATGGGACTGGACTAGGCCCTCTGGATATGGAATATGGTTGTTGGGCTGGAACTGTTTGGGGGGGGGGTAATCCAGGCAGGGGGATCGGAATCTGTCCCTGGTCTATGGGCAGGCTTCTGGAATCTGGTGCCTGTGGTGTGACACCTTACATAGCCTTGGTGCAGTGGGAAGGGGTTTGGACTTGCCTAGGCTCAGTGTGCTGGGCTTTCCTGTCTCCCCATGGGAGACTTCGATTTGGGGTATGTGGGGATGCCGGTGGTTTGGGAAAGAGGGCTGGGGGGTGGGAGAAGGGAGGAGGGAGTATCTTTGGATAGTATGTGGAGTGACTAGAAAATTTCTCAATAAAGAAAAGTTAAAAATTGGAAAAAAAATTCTCAGTTCCTAGATGTTTCTGGAAGGCCTAAGCCTTGATAGCCTCTAATAAATTATTCTCCCAGACCTCCAGTGTCTGTGCTGTGACTTTCTCTTGTTTATTTGTCAATTATGACATTTTCACACTAGGATTAAACCCAGGATTTTGTGTTTGTGAAGCAATAACTCTACCAGTAAACTATAATTCAAGACCTTTTGTTGTCCTTGGAGTATATTATATTCTATGTTTTAAATGCAAATTTTCATAATTTGTCAATTACCTATATTGTTTCCTAATTTAGGTATATAAGGGTGAAATGAAACAATAAATAACATAAATAAATCTAGTTGCTTCTGAAATTTTATGTCCTGACCATTCAACAACATCTTTGAAGAACGTGATTTTTTTTTTACTTATCTTATTTTTTAATGGAATAAAATACAATAAGATAAAACAAAAAAACATCACTTCAAAGTTGGACAAAGCAGACCAACAGAAGGAAAAGAGCCCCAAGAGTAGTCACAGGAATCAAAGACTCACTCAGTTACAGATTCAGGATTCCCATAAAAATACAATAACGAAAGCTACAGTATATATGCAGAGAACCTGGGACAGACTCCCGTTGGTCCCATGCTTACTGCTTCTTCTCTGTAAGTTCATATTAACTTGGCTCAGTAGACTTAGAGGGGCTTGTTCTCCTTGTGTCCTCCATGCCCTCTGGCTTTTACATTCATTCTGCCTTCTCTTCCATGGGGCTTCCAGAGCTCAGAGGAGAGAGAATTGAGGGAGACACCCTATTTAGAACTGTGTATTCCAAGGTTTCCCTCTTTATGTAATGTCTGGATGTGGATCTCTTGGTTCCATCTATGGTCAGAGTAAGCCTCTTTGATGATGGCTGACAAAGGAAATGATCTATGAATATAGCAAAATATCATTAGAAAATCACTTTATTGTTTCTTTTTTAGGCCAGTAGCATTCAGTTTTTTATTAGCTCTCTGTGTTATCTAGTTTCTGATTCTTAGGGGCCCAAGCAGTATAGAACATGGGTCTCATCTCATGGATGAGGTTTTAAGTTGATTCAGACATTGGTTGGATATTTCCACAAGCTTTGTGCCACCATTACCATAACATGTTTTGCAGGCAAGACAGATTGTAGATGAAAGATTTTGTGCCTGGGTTGGTGCTTACATTTCTCTTTTGGTAGCCCAAGGAGTATCTTTACTTAAAAAAAAGATACTAGAATAGAGAGTGGTTGTTCTATGTAGGCACCAATTCTCCCACTCCATGTTCAATGAGTTATGTGGGTTTTGCATTCAACAATTGGGACTTGCTCTCAGGTTGTGGACAGCAATCTATTGTCTTGGCAACAACATGGATTGTTTGGGATTTCCATGAGACCTTTTGGTTCAATTAAATTGGATATAACTGGAAGTTTTGTTTGTTGACATGATATGGCTAGTTGGGACTCTGTATCCCTCATTATTTGGAGACTTCACTAGAATTGCCTTAATGTATTTTATGAATGTTCTACTGCAATAGCTTTCTGTCTTAGAGTTTTATTGCTGTGAAGAGACACCATGACCATGGCAACTCCTACAAAGGAAAATATTTAATTGGGACTGGCTTACAATTTCAGATGTTTAGTCCATTATCATCATGATGGGAAGCATGGTGACATTCAGGCAGACTGGAGAGGTAGCTGAAAGTTCTACATCTAGATCTACAGGCAGCAGGAAGAGAATCAGTCTTATAGGCATGGCTTGAGATTTTGAGACCTCAAAGCCCACCATCAGTGACATGTCCTCCAAAAAGGCCATACCTCCCAATAGTGACATTCCTTATGAGCCTATTTGGTCATAATCATTCAAATTATAAAATTCTACTCCCTGGTTCCCATAGGTTTATAGCTATATTATATCATAATGTAAACTCCATTTAGTCCAATTTCAGAAGTCCTCATAGTCTATCATAGTTTCAACATTGTTTAAAAGCTCAAAGTCTCTTCTGAGATTCATGCAATCTCTTAACTGTAATCGCTTGTAAAATCAAAATGAAAAAGCACAACATATGCTTCTAATATACAATGGCACAGGATATACATTACCTTTTTAAAGGGGGAGGAAAAGGTGCATAGTGAGGAAATACTGGACTAAAGCAAGACCAAAAAACAACTAAGCAAACTCCTAACTCTGGATCTCTGTGTCTGATGTCAAACTGCTCTTCAAATCTCTAAGTCCTTTAAGCTTTGTTGACTGCAACACATTTCTTTCTCTTGAGCTAGTTAGCAGCTCTCCTTGGCAGGTATCCCATAGCTCTGACATCTCCAACATCTTGGCATCTCCAAGGCAAAACAGACTTCACCTTTATGGCTTCACACAATGCTGTCTCTACACCTCCATTCAGGGACACCCTTGACACCTGCCCAGACTCAGTGGTTTTCCTTCATCAGGGCAGAGAGTCCATAAACCCTTTCTTTTATTCTTGATTCTAATGCTTGAACCACGTGACTGAAACTGCCAATTTCTGCTACTTGCTGGACATGGAACATGCCCTTTTGATCCATTATATCTTCATCAGCTTTCTGTTTTTTTATCATTTCTTTTACTACCTAAGTTTGCCTATCCTAGAACTCTCTATGTAGACCAGGCTGTCCTCAAACTCTGAAACCCATGTGACTTTCCTATTGCTGGGATTAAAGGCGTGTGCCACTATACCTGGTTCTAAGCTTTTCTTTAATTTCTTTTTCACAAGCTGGAGGCTTAGCTGGGTGGGGTCTGGATATGAGGTCACCACTCCATTTAATCCATCCAACATCAGGCTTTCCTTCAATCTGTTTATTTCCTTGAACACATAATTTAGCAATATTCCCCTTTCTAGTGCCCCATTTCTCCTTGAAATGGCCATTTTGTATTTTCACTTGCTCAGCTTGCTCCTTTTCATTATAGATCTTCATAAGAGTGTACACTAATAACCAAATGACAGGGTCAATACTAGGCTGTTTAGAATTTTCTTCTGCCAATGATATTAATCTAAAATTCTTCAATTTAGCCTTAGTTAGATTTTTCCAAAATATCTAAAGAATTAAAAAAAAAACTACATAACAAAAAAAGATACAATTAAAAAAAAATGGAGTTTAGACCTAAACAGAGAATTTTCAATAGAGAAAACTCAAATGCCTGAGAAACACTTAAAGAAATGTTCAACATCCTTAGCCATCAGGGAAATGCAAATTAAAACTATGTTGAGATTCCATCTTATACCTGTCATAATGAATAAGATCAATAACACAAGTAAGAGTTCATCCTAGAAAGCTTGTTTAATAAGAGAAACATTCCTCCACTTCTGGTTGTACTGCAAATATGTACAGTCACTAAAGAAATCAATATGGAATTTCCTCAGAAAGTTGGGAATCAATCTACCTCAAGATTTGGCTATATCACTCTTGGGCATATACCAAAAGATGCTCCATTCTATCATAAGGGCATTTGCTCAACTGTGTTCATTGCTGTTAAAAAATAATGGTATCATGTAATTTGTAGACAAATGGATGAAATTAGAGAAAAAAAATCATCCTACATGAGGTAACATAGTCCTAGAAATATAATATGGAATATTTTCCTGTACATAGATATTAATTGTTAAATAAATGATAACTGAACTACAATACTTAGACCCAGAAAGGTTATATATAGAGGAAGGGGCTAGGAAAGAAACAGACATCTTTTTGGGAGAGGGAAATGTAATAGACTTTATAAGTGGGCTGGTGGCAGGACCACAGAAAGGGGAAAGTCAGGTGGAGAGAATATGAAATTGAGGAAGAGAATGTGTAGAGAGACTGCTAAGTTGAAGGGAACTTGAGAGGTAGCATAAAAACTGTGGTAGTTTGAGTGAAAATGGCCCCATAGACACATAAGGAATGTCACTATTAGAAAGTGTGGCCTTGTTGGAGGAAGTGTGTCACTGGGAGTTGGCTCTGTGATCTCAGAAGCTCAAGCCATGCCTAGTATGTCCGATTCTCTTCCTGCTGCCTGGAGATCCAAATGTAGAACATTCAGTTACCCCTCTATCACCATGTCTGCATGCCACCATGCATCCCCACCATGACAATAATGGGCTAAACCTCTGAAAAGTAAGCCAGCTCCAGTTAAATGTTTTCCTTTATAAAAGTTATCATGTTTCTGGCTTTTCTTCACAGCAATAAAACCCTTAGACAGAAATTGCTATGATCAGCCAAATCATGTTTTTGTTTGGAAGAATGTAGACTTTGGGACTTTGGGAAAGGAAGGCAGTGAAATGATTTAAACAGGGCTTAATGGACTGTACTAGTAGGAACGTGGAAGACAGGGTAGTTCTGAGGGTGATTTGAACTGTAGGGGCCTGACTCAAAAGGATTCAGAAGAGAAGACTTTTAATATATGGCCTAGAGACTGTTTTTGTGATATTTTGTCAAAGAAGATGGCAGCATTTTGCCCTTGTCTGAAGAACGTGATTTTTTTAAAGGGGAATTCAAAATCATTAAGTAAAAATGCAGTTACAAATTCATATAAAACTGAATCGTTGGCATGGGTTTTTCAGAAATTCTTTCAAGGCACACTTTACATCTTTGTTCCTAAAGCTGTAGATGACAGGGTTCAGCATTGGTATCACTAAGGTGTAGAACACAGAAGCCATCTTGTCAGTGTCTAAGGAATGGTTGGTCCGTGGTTGCAGATACATGAAAAGAAGTGTACCATAGAACACAGTGACAGCCACCATGTGGGAAGCACAGGTGGAGAAGGCTTTCTTCCTTCCTTCAGAAGAACGAATCCTCAAAATTGCAAGGATGATATTGAAATAGGATATAAGAACAATAGTCATAGAGAAAAACAAGTTTGTCCCAGAGAAGAAAAATACTACAGTTTCTGGAAGGTAGGTGTCAGAACAGGACAGTGCTAACAGAGGGACATTATCACAGTAAAAGTGGTTGATTACATTGGAAGAGCAATAAGATACAGAGAACACACAAGGTGTCACAACAATGGCTGTGAAAAAGCTAAAGAAGTATGTGAAGGAGACCAGCAGAACGCAGACCCTTTGAGACACTACAACCATGTAGAGCAGGGGGTTGCAGATGGCCACATAGCGGTCATAGGCCATTACAGCCAGCATGAAGATCTCTGCTACAATGAAAACCAAGAATCCTCCAAGCTGAGTGTCACATTCATAGTATAAGGTGGTTTTCTTACTGACTAAAAAGTTGACCAACATTTTAGGTGCAATGACAGTGGAGTTGCCAAAGTTGATGACAGCCAGGTGTCTGAGGAAGAAGTACATGGGCGTTTGAAGTCTTGAGTCTATGGTGGTGAGGGTGATGATGCCCAGGTTTCCTGCTGCAGTCAGCATGTAGATGACCAGGAAGACAAAGAAAAGTGGTACCTGCAATTCTGGACGGTCAGATACTCCCATGAGTATGAACTCAATGACATGAGTCTGATTCCCAGGAGCCATTTAAATTATTGTATTCATCTTTCAAGGTGAAAAAGAATGTTAGCCGATTATCGTTTTTCTGCCTTACATAATAAATTGTTAAATATCTCATTCACAGTTATTTCATTTAGAATGAAAAGCCTTTAAGCATGTTAAATTACAGTTACTTTTTCCTCAATTGTGCATAAATACAAGAAATATTAAAGACTTCTGTGTCTTCAAAGAGTCTTAGATAACTGTTTTTAACATTGATTTTATTATATAAATCATAGCATCATAATTTATCTGAAGAATGTGCATGCGATTATGTACACACACAAGCACAACACACACACACACACACACACACACACACAATCCTATTTCAGGAATAAAAGCAAGCAACCTGTGAGGAGCTGAGGCAAAGTAACTTTGGATTATCTGGTTATTAGCTTTTCATTCATCTTACTTTTCTGACTCAATTTCTTGCACACAAATGTACTCATTGATATTCCTCCATCTTAGTGTCTTACTACAAACCTCAATCCTCAATTCTTATTCATAATTCATTTCTTCTGCCAATTCCATCCAGTCCTGCTATGTTGTTCTGACTTCTAGTTTTAAAAATTCTGTTATTTCTTTCTTGTGGACCTTTCTGGAAATTTCATTATAGCTTAATCACATTCTCTTTACATTGTTTTTAAGCATCTTAACATATTTTAATTTACCATTATCCGTGTTATCAAGACTGATAATCACTATATATCTCATTCTATCTGATAACTCACAACTATCCCTCCAACTACCTTCTGTATGCTTGTTTACTGGCATGTGAAATCATGCTTGGTTCTATTATTTAGTTTCTGTTAAATTTTGATTGCCTTGATTTAGAATGGTAGAATATTGAATAGAAAAGTTTCCTTATATTTGTAAAACACATAATTTTTCTATGAAATTATGCTAAGGATTTGCAATAAATATCATACTATTGTATGGGCTCATGATTGATTAGTTATTGTTTAGTTTTTTTGTACATTTTAAAAATAATTGGTTCTTTATATTTTTTTAAATTTAACCTTAAAATGCAAATACAACAGTTGTATCTACAACTGATCTCAGTACTAGTTAGTGCTACTCTCCTGCTTTGAATATGCTGGTAAATTTTCTTAATTAATTCTTAATAGTCAATTTTATCTTACTACCTCACTAAGGACTTTCATGTTTGAAATATTTATAGTAATATATTATAGTTTTGTATATTGAAAACTTATGGAAAATAGAGTAGATTGCTAAATAATTGAAAAAGTTAGGTAGAAAGTATTGTAATATATAAAATAATAAATATGTAGGAAATGCTGTTTCAATGCAATACAAATATATATATATATATATATATATATATATATATAGAGAGAGAGAGAGAGAGAGAGAGAGAGAAGAGAGAGAGAGAGAGACTTAATTTCATACTGTACTGCATAAATATGTGCAAAGATTACCTGACAATAAAGAGTATTTTTAAAATTAGGGCATGTGATATCAAACAATATACACAGTAACAAAATACAACCTAAATCTAGTGTGATTTTTTTGAGTATAGTTTATTCAGCACATGACATGTGAATTTGTAGAGTTGATGTGTCTGTGTTATATCAACTCTCCTTCATATTTTGTGTCTTGCCACCATAGAAACACTTGTTTTATTAGAGGGGCAGTTTATGGTGTATAGCACTGTGATAAAATTTATTTTAATGGTTCTAATTCCTCTCTAATTGTTACATATAAAATTCTGGGTATCATTCACTCTGACATACAATGTTTTCTATAAATGTGTCCTTAGCTTAACAAGAATCAATGGCACCATCAGCAATTACTTTGGTTAAAAATTTGTGCAATTACCTTTGGAAGCAAGAGTTTTTGCAGATATAATTAGCAGTAAGGCCAATGATAGTATGATTTTTGGAAAGTAAATATCACTGCAATAGTCATGCTGTAGAACTGATCAAGTGTTTTCTTTTGCTCTTGTCAAAATCTTGCTGGACTCATCACTTACCCTTTATCTTTAGAGATTTGAGTTCCTGTTATTCAACCATATCTTATCTTCAGGACAGAGCCTGACTCTCTCTGTATCTCTGTCTACTCAAATGTGAACAAAAACACTAACTCTTAAGCACTAGTAAATCGTTCTGCCCTCCATTAGACAAAAATAAAAAAAGAAGAAAAAACTCACCTTTCACTTCTTAGTGATCTTTTAAGACATTTTTAGAAGCACAGAGTTGTGTATGTCAGAGACTCATCAGGTGTCTCCTCTGTTCTGCCATTCTAAAGCACATTAAAAGCCTCTCTGACTCTATGAAAAGTTCCCTTCTTTACTGACTATCACTTCCTCTGAATAAGGAGCTCAGTCTAATTTATCAAGAGATGTTGGATGTAATTAAGTAAGACTTTTGTCCCTTGATACAACAACCTTAGATAAGAAGCTTGAGTCTAGGAAAAGAATTTCAGTCTTGACCAAAACTTTGATTAATTGATTTGACAGACACTTGGACTCTGAATTCAGCTTGATAAATAAGTAAAATACTTGGCACAACCTATCTATAAATACAATCTACTAGAACCTATCACCTGGGTGACTTAATGGGGATACGTGAACAGTTTTACATGTGTCTGTCCCTAAAGATTTCCTCACTGAAATGTGTTTACTTGTTTGCTGAAGTCTCTGAACATGAGAAAAGAATTTTCTAAGTATAATGCTTGATTCCAGAGGGAAAGAAAGACAAATGGCAAGCTTGTTAGTAAGTCCCCACTCAATTTTTCACAGAAGGTGAAAGGTGATGTCTGCCCACTGCTTCATCTGAATGATCATGTTAGCAGGTGGATGCAAAGATGACATCAACTTATTCATTCTTTGTTTCTTTTGTTGTTTTTCTCTGGACAACATAGTAAGTTGGAAGTACTGAGAGTCTCCCTGGGAAGGAGATCTGTCTTAGTTATAGCTTCTATTGCTGTAAAGAGACACCATGACCATGACAACTCATAAAGAGTACATTTAATTGGGGTGGGTCACTTACAGTTTCAGAGGTTCAGTCCATTATCATCATGGTGGGGAGCATGGTGGTATGTAGGCAGAGGTGGTGCTGGCTACAACTTGCTAAGCAGGCCACAGGAAGTGAACTGGCACACTGAGTGGCATCCTGAGCATAGAAAAGCTCAAAGCCTGCCTCCACAGTGATACATTTCCTTTAACACGGCCATATCCACTCCAACAAACCCATACTTTCTAATAGTGCAACTCCCTATTAGCTTATGAAGACCAAATGCATTTAAATTATCATGTGCTGTGATCTCGAGATTTAATTTTAAATATAGCAATATAATGAATGTAAAGCTACTGTTTTGCTCCAAGAGCAAACCATAGTGTTTAGTCTTGAAACCCATTAGCTATATAGTATGTACACACTAAGGGATTGTATAGTTGTGTCATGCAGTAATAATTTGTTTAATTCTTCTAGTTAAGAAATACACAATTTTAGTTTGGCAGAAAAATTATAGGACTAGATTATTTCATTTTCTATAATATTTATTATATTTTTCCTGTTATCTACACTTAATTTCTCCATCAAATCACCTATACTGAATTTGAGCAAGGGTAGAATTATTTTTATTGAGGAAAACTTCATTTGTTATTTTCCTATTATGTTTTTCAGATTTTTGTATTTTATTATATTTTTATTATTGAAAACCATTTTTAAATTTAAATACATATTTATCACATTCTTCTGCTCCCACAAGTTCTTCCAGACCCTTTTCCCCCTCCCTACCCACTGAAATTTAACTTCTTCTCAACAAAGAAAATCAATACAACAATAAAACCAAACCCCAAAAGAAACAACAACAAAAATTCCACCAAACTGTAAATAAATAAATAAAACTGTGGCATCCATTGTATGTTGGTCAAATATTCTCACAACAAAAAATAAACTTTATTTTTGTTGTGTGTATGCATGCATCTGTGTGTAGATATGTGCACATGAGTGCAGGTGTTGGCAGAGGACAAAGAATGGCATTTGTTCCTGAGAATCTGGAATTGTAAGCAACCTGACCTGGTACTTGAAACAGACCTCAAATTCTAAGCAAGGACATTATGCTTTTTAACCACTGAACCATCTTCCCAGCCCCTATAATTACATTTAGAAATATTTTGCAAATATTTTCTTCTATTCAGTATCATCATGTATGTCTATGTTCACATATGAGCCAGTGTGTACGTATAAAGGTCAGAGAACATCTTTCAGGAGTAAGTTCTTTCCTTCAGCCTTTGGTGAGTCCTGGTAATTAAGCTTGTGTTGTCAAGTGTGGCAAGTGTGTTTAACCACTGAGCCATCTTACCTGTTCTCTACTCCTAATGTTATAATGTCTAGGGATGAAAACATATTACGTCACTACTATGCCTTAATCTCAAACCAGCTCCTGTTTTCATAGACACCCTAAGATTCTCTAATTTATTTTAAGTCTCTTGTTCTAACCAGCATTTTTATTTGAATGACTTTTGTAAAGAATTTTAAATTCAGTGAAACAAATTTTCTTAGTAATTGTTTCATCCAATTCTAGTTTATTGTTTATAAAAATTTTAGGCTATAGGAAAATATATAAAAATTTTGAAGTAGTCAATAATTTACATAATAGTAAAATACAAATTGACTTTCAAAATAATTGATATGGTCAATTTTAAACATCATCACTTTTTATTCTTTACCGTCTGTTACTTGATGTGATATCTAAAAGTATAATATATTATATTTGGTACCCTCAATGAATGTATTGAATCCAATAGTGTCCTCAGTGTTGCATGAGCTAAATAAAAGGATATCTTTTCAACAGAGAACAAAAACAATACTTCATACATTCAGGTATTATATGCAAGAATAAAGACAGCACAACATTTAAACTATTTTTATTATTTTGATTTAGAGAATTAAATTATGTAGAAAGAACAAGCAATAAAAGATAAAAATTGAGCCAGTAAAAAATAAATAAATAAAAGGAAGATTTATAGAAGCCCTTGTGGCAGAACTTAAGCATCTATCTAAAGTGGTACATTTACTTAAAGTCACATATACATGAATTAGAAAAAAATAGACACTACTAACAAGCCACAGGATATCTGAGTGACAGAATATGCCAAATTAGCCAGACCTAGGGGCATCCTAGATTAAAGTAATGTTGATGAGAAAAACAGAGGAGCCATAGATGCCCCTCATGGGATGGGGCAATTAAGCAAGGTCTGTGGTGATTTATTAGCAAAGCAGGGGAACTTGCTTACTCTGTGATCAAGTTAGATTTTCATACAACTCATAGAAATGAGTGGATCCTAAAAGGTAAACAAAGATGTTTACATGAAAAATGTAACAAATGAATCAAGAATACAACCACCATTTAAACCCTGCTATATAGCTCTGGTCCTTTCTAAATAGTACAAAGCTATATCATTATCTTGTGATCTTTATACTCTAAGTATATTTTGAGTGATCGTGTATCTAACATTGTTAGAAACATAATCGAGACCTCTTAAGTAAAATGGAATGAAGTCTATTGTTTTCTTCAGGAATTCATATAGAGAATTTAGATGTTTAACTACTAGGCAGAACGTTATCATTTAATTCTCTGTTGATTCTTTGTACTTTCTAAGTTTTTTTTGTGGAAATCAAAAATTGAAGGACTCCAGTCCTACCTGTATTTCAAAGGAAAACACCATGTATTTTTTTCCCTGTCCTATGAAGAGCATCTTTTACATCTTTGTTCCTCAAGCTGTAGATCAAGGGATTCAACATGGGGATGATCAGGGTGTAAAAGATGGAAGCCACTTTGTCAGTGTCAAAGGAGTGACTGGATTGGGGCTGCACATACATGAATATCAAAGTTCCATAGAAGACAGTGACCACTGTCAGGTGAGACCCACAGGTGGAGAAAGCCTTGCGTCTACCCTCAGCAGAGTTCATCCTGAGAATGGCTATGAGGATGAGCAGGTAGGACACAAGAACAACTAGGAGAGAGGAAACCAAATTAAAAGCTGCCAAGAACAACATTATCACTTCAATTTCTTGTGTATTTGAGCAGACCAAAGATAACAAAGGGAGGCTGTCACAGTAGAAATGACTGATGACATTGTAGCCACAGAAAGACAAAGTGAAAATCTTAATTGTGATTAGAAGAGCCACAGTTGTGCAGTAAAGGTAAGGGATTACCACCAGCACCCAGCATACCCTTTGTGACATGATGACCATATAAAGCAGAGGCTTACAGATGGCCACATAGCGGTCATAGGACATTGCAGACAGAATAAAGAGTTCACAAGCAATGAACAGAAGAAAAAAGGCTAACTGTGTAGCACAAAGGTTAAAGGATATTCTGTTTTGACCAACAATAAAATTTGTTAACATTTTGGGTCCCACAGCTGTTGAATAACCAAGATCTGTAGTAGCAAGATGTCTGAGAAAGAAGTACATGGGTGTTTGCAGCCTAGAATCCACCATAGTGAGGACAACCATGCCCAAGTTGCCCACCAGTGAAATCAGATAGATGACAAGAAACAGTCCAAACAATGGGGCCTGTAGCTCAGGGTAGTCAGTTACTCCCATCAGGATAAATTCAGTCACTACTGTGAGGTTGTGGGTCTCCATCCTAGCTTATAAGAAAGCCTGTTCTGATTAGAGAAATCAGCATTATAAATAGAGTTCAATTATTTTTAATTGGAGGAAATTTTTATAAAATGTTATAGGTAAAATAAACCTGATTTTTCAATTTCCAAAATTTAAAAATCTTTAATATGAATATATAACATACCTCCATATGATTTCAAAAACAAAAACAGATGCAGATTGCAAGAATGATTTTAAACTAGATTTGTGATACAAAATAACAATCCCCATTAATCAGACTGATGAATACCCTGTCATCATAGAGCCTTTCTCCAGTAACAGATGGAAGCAGATGTAGAGATCCACAGTCAAACACCAGTCCAAGCTTCAGGAGTCCAGTTGAAGAGAGAGAAGAAGAATTCTATGAGCAAGGGGCATCAAGATCATGACGGGGAAACCTACAGAGACAACCAAACCAAACTAGTGGGAACTCATGAAATTTAGACCAACCCCTATGGAGCCTCCACAGGACTGGATTAGGCCCTCTGCATAAGTGAGATGGTTGTGTAGCTTGATCTACTTAAGTGGCACCCTGGCAGTAGGATCAGGATCTATCCCTGGTTTCCTGAGCTGGCTTTTGGGAGCCCACTACCTATGGTGGGACATCTTGCACAGCCTTGATGTGAATAATCTACTGAATGTACCAGGCTCTGCTGACTCGCCATGGGAGGCCTTATTTTCTTGTAGGAGGGAATGGGAGCTAGGTTGTGGGGAGAAACCTGGAGAGGCGGGAGGAGGGAAGAGGAGGATCTGCGATAGGTATGTAAAATGAAAAAAAAATCATAATAAAAAACAACAAAAAAATCCTCAAATAACATAATTCAATGTTTACAAATATTTGGGTTTTTTTGTTTTTTGGCTGGCAGATAAATCTCTCCTCATATCTGGTGGCTACAAGCCACCTAAGCTGTGAAATACCCTATTTCATTGAATATTTAGCCCCTAATAATATTTAATGTGATATTTTCCTAATTTCAAGATTCACAAACCTAGGTAGATGGAAGATGAGACAGTAAGTAAAAAGATAGCTGAAAATAGAGATTGGAGATACAATTTATTGACATATATAGTAAAATGTTTCAATATGTTAAAAACTTTGGATGTCAGTTATGTAAAGTTTATTGTACTTCTTTATACTCTTTGATCTTCATTTATATAAATACAAATGATTGTGATATGTAAATAGTATATTTAGTAATATCTCATAATGCATATACTAATCATCCTTCAAGAGCAGCTAAAGTATATACAAAAAAATCTACCACCTCTCCCTTTAAACTGAATTATGAAATACTTATACTTACAGATACAGTAGCTAAAAGTGTTAGCTTGTAAAAGATATTGAGTAGATGTGTAAGTTATGAAGGAACCAAAGAGAATATATTCAGATACATATTTCTGATGTATTTTAACATAGTATATACACAAAGTTAAATTTTGGCAAATACTTCATTGAAAACACTTTTTAGCATGTTCCAACCTGATGTAACTATTCATGGTTTGAAGAAATGAATGATGATTTTATACTATGTTGTATCTATTCGTCCCCAAGAAACTTTCAAAAGTCACATGTACATACTGGTTTGCATTTTTAGCCAGGGCATAAACTCACCACAAAGAGACCGTGTTCACAAGTGTTTTTGTACATCTTGCTGGTCAGTACTGAACTCTTTAATGATCTGAAATGATAAATAGCTAGGTAATTAGGTCAAGCATCTTGTTTTTCACTGGACCTATTTCAGGCTTTATCTTCACTATGCCAAGGTTATATGTGATTGTGTGCTGTGTTTCAATTGCTTCTTGAATAATTGTATAATCATTAAATAATATGTGTATATGGTATAAATGTGTGGTCTTATAAATTTTTCTTTAAGGAAATATTTCAATATAATCTTGATAACTTTATTTGTATATTATAGTCAAAAACTTATAAACATATAAAGATGTCTGAGCAAATTAGGAAGAATGATTTTTAGTATTGATTTAATAATGAAGATTCAAAATTCTTCTTGTATAAAGGAACAAGAAGTGTGTGGTTTATAATAATAAAATTTAATACTTCATGTTGCACATATTTTTATATGGTAAACAACACTATAAAGATAAAATAAAATAAAAGATTAAATTGCATGGATAATTTGATATGATTTGAAATCTTCCTGTGTATTATGTACATGATTTTTTGGCAAATATAATCCAGAACACATTGGAGGTAACTTCTAAAATCATAGGATATGTATATGAACACATACCACATCTCATAGATTAAATATATATATATATATATATGTCAAAATTATCAGTTTTGTTGATTATTGTAATCACCCACATTGACTGAATAAGAAGAGATTACAAGTAAAAAGACAGTTCATTGTGAGGATGCTGGAAGGACATAACTGTTTGTGTAATCTATAAATTAGCATTAAGGTCAAATGATTTACAATGTTAGTAAAAACACTATATTTAATTTGCTTTACTCACTTAAATGTTGTTTATAGTTTATGGCCTCAGATACCTTCCATATATGAAAAATATTAAATTATAACAAGGGAATGACTTAAATAAATGCTTTGTTTCCATTTTATTGCTGTATTTTGAAATGCTGAAAACTTAAAAAGAAGCAGCAAAACATAAATTAAATATTTCTAAAATGGTAGTTAAAACTGTATCCTATCTACAGATTTAAGAGTCAATGCAAGAGCCAAACATGTTTTTCAGAGTTATTATCTTTACTGAGTGTTGGAAGACTGCTTTTCAAACTCTAAAAAAATCATTATTAAAGTGTAGAACAAAAACAAAAATAAAAAATAAAGTGTAGAACAATTTCATAATCATAAAACTAGAAAAATATCATCTCATATTCAAATAATGCTAGGCACACCTTTGATGACTTGGACATTTCATTTAATTAATTACATCTATATATTTATAAAATATAGTATTATTGTTTCAGAGAAGCAAAAATAACTGAGTATTAGACACAGGAATGTGATATGGACTCCTTGAATTTCAAATTCTTTCATAAAAAAATCAGGACAGTAAATTCATATTTAGATCATATTAAAATCCAACTTATATTAAACTATGTATATATGGCATATTTTAATAAAGTGTATACAAACATAAATTTGACAAATAATTCATTTAAAGTTCTTATTGGCATACATAAAATCAACATGTCTTATACTTGATTTTGTGAAAAATAAATGAATCAGTAGGTCTATGATATGTTTACATATAAAAACTCTTGGTGGGATAACATTTCTGAGTAATTTTCAAAAATGCTTAAATAAACTGACATTCTTTAGATACAAGTATTAAAAATTAACATGAAGAAAAACTGAGAGCATCATAGAGAATTTAGAAAGCACATCATCGGTGTTAGAAATGGACACTGAGAAATTGTTGGGAAAGGCTGAGTTTTGACAATAATTGAAATCACTGCTGACATAGAAGGCTGTGTCACACTGTTACCTGTATGAAACCACTGTCTTGAATTCCCAGTGTAGTTCTTAAAAAGGAGTTTCTAAGGTCAATTTATGTGTTTTTCAAAACCATAGAAGCGTCTCCCTCCGGATCTTCTAAGCAAATCAGTGATTGCACCTGAATAATTTGAGGAACTAATGAGATGTCTAGAGGTTACAAAATAATTGTCAAGGAATGCTGTTGTGCAACTGTGACCTTATTTGTTTATTTATGTATCTATCTACTTATAATTCAAAAATTTGCTTATGTAAATCTCTCCTGTGTTGATACTAGGATTTTAAAAATATTAGTACTCTCACATTCACTATTGTATGTGTACTAGCCAAGATTTGAAAATTCATTCTTGAATTGATAAGTAGAATTATTTATTTATTTATTTATTTATTTGTCACTGGATATTGCAAATCTTAATGGTGAATTAATTTGAAATGTTTGATAGCTTGTATAGACTTGCAGAGAACATGATGAATGCGAAAAGACAAACACACAAATGCAAATATTGCATGGGTCCCATTAAAGTAAATAAACAAATATTGGCTACACCTGCCCAAAACACAAACATAACACAAAACAAAGAGAGAGAAATACTTCCTTTGGCCAAATCAGAACATGGGATGGTATTTGTTTAGAGTTTACTGTTGTGCCAACCTGAAGTTACTAATAAACAGACTGAAGTGCCAGGTGTAAAGAGTTACAAATGAGGAGATTTACAGTGAAAGTCCGGGCCAACAGCCGCCAGCACACTTAGTACACTTGATACGGTGTAACATTTTGCTTTCATGAAAACACTACTCAATCACATCAAGTAGGAATGTAATTCAAACATATGGTTGAATAGATACGGGAATTGAAAAAAATCATACTATTTAAAACAGAGTCAAGAAACTAAGATCATCTTTACCATGAATAATTCAGAAAAATAAACACAACAGAAAAAAAAACCCTAGGTTTAGAAAACTTATTTCTAGTTCCCTGAGGAAGTGAGCAATTGGAGAGGAATGGTTAACAAATTGCTTTGAAGTGGAAGAATTTGTTCTGATTTGGCATTTTTGCCTTATTTGTTTTTGTCTTATTTTCAGGTTCATGGTTTTGTTCTGTTATTTTCTTTGGTTTTTGTGGTGGCAGAGAGAGAGAGAGAGAGAGAGAGAGAGAGAGAGAGAGAGAGAGAGAGAGAGAGAGAGAAAGTGAAAAGAAGAGAGAGAGGGGGCAGACCCAGGGGCAGGGAGAGAAAGAACATAAAATTGGTTAGGTAGGGTGTAGGGGAGGTTATGAGAAGGTCTGAGGGATGGGAAAAACATGATCAATATTGCATGAAAAATATTCAGTGACAATTAAAGTGTAATATCTGAAACTACACCAACAATGTCTGATCAAAGGGACTGAGAAATGATCATGCCTGACTGGAGGGAGGAAAGCACACTGGGCCTCCTTCCTGCACAAAGAACTAGAGACACCAGAGGAAAGCCAGGGGAAGCAGAGGTGACTTCCTCAGGGAAGAGCACAGTGAGTGGTTGTTCAGTCCCAAATTGCCAGCTCTGTAAAATTAACACACAAGTAACATAACGGGGACTGAGAAGATTATATTTCGGAATATATATGCATATCCTTCTACACATATGTGTGCATTAGCAAGTAGCAAAAAAAGAGGCCACACATTTGAAGTTGAGAAGGGACAATTTGGAGAAAGTAAACGGAAGGGAGAAATGTTTTAATCAAGTTATCATGACAAAAGTTTCAAAACCAGAATTTGATCTTGAGACAGGTTGTGGGTAATGCACATTATTGAAATGCAACAATTACCACTAAGATTGTTTATGGGATGTGAATTCACCTCATTAAATTATTTTTCCTTCAGCTTGCTTATTATTTTATTCATTATTTATATAACTTCTTGAGACATAACTATCTTATATTGAACCCTAATAACTTGTTCACTTTCCCCAAGATAAATGTATGCTTTGCATTCTATCAGATTCCCTCTGTTGTTAGCAGTAAGCACTAGCAGGTACCACTCTAACGCAAGGTGTCATGAGTGAGTACAAATCTATGCACTCATCAATAAAATCCAATGAGTTAGACATATTTTATACATTATTGTGCTAATCAATTTAATATCTTATACTACAAATCCATAGTTTTTTGTAAGGTGGATACTTTCAAACCTATACAAAGTTCATTAATTTATCTAAAACTTATTTTTTTCTTAGATAAAATATAATGCTGTTAAATATTTTAATCTTTTGTTTATCAGCTGAGCTGAAATGGTTGCATTATTGATTCCTTTTCTTTGTCTCCCTGAAGTGACCAAAATGTAAACTTTTTTATCTTTTATTTTTTAAATTTTTATTATTTTTTAAAATTTAATTTAATTTTACATATCAGCCATGGGTTCCCCTGTCCTCCCCACTCCTGCCCCCGACCCCGCTTTCCCCCCAGCCCACCCCCCATTCCTATCTCCTCCCGGGCAAAGACTCCCCTGGGGATTCAGCTCAACCTGGTAGATTCAGTCCAGGCAGGTCCAGTCCCCTCCTCCCAGGCTGAGAAAAGTGTCCCCGCATAAGCCCCAGGTTCCAAACAGCCAACTCATTCACTAAGGACAGGTCCAGGTCTCACTGCCTGGGTGCCTCCCAAACAGTTCAAGCTATTCATTTGTCTCACTTATCCAGAGGGCCTGATCCAGTTGGGGGCTCCTGAGTTTTTGGTTCATAGTTCATGTGTTTCCATTAGTTTGGCTATTTGTCCCTGTGCTTTTCCCAGTCTTGGTCTCAACAATTATCTCTCATACAATCCCTCCTTGTTCTTGCCAATTGTACTCCTGGAGTTCCACCTGGGGCCTGGCGGAGGATCTCTGCATCCATAAGAAACTTTTTTTTTCTCTGTGTAGCTTTGCGCCTTTCCTGGAACTCGTTT
This sequence comes from Onychomys torridus, assembly GCF_903995425.1. NCBI lineage: Eukaryota > Metazoa > Chordata > Mammalia > Rodentia > Cricetidae > Onychomys > Onychomys torridus. The sequence continues at coordinate 62,728,498 of NC_050446.1, forward strand.
TGGAGACCAGGCTGGCCTCGAACTCACAGAGATCTGCCTGGCTCTGCCTCCCGAGTCCTGGGATTAAAGGCATGCACCACCATCACCCAGCTTGTAAATTTTTTAAAAACTATAATATTATTATAGTATAATACTATTGCATTATATATTACATATACTATATAATATATCATTATAGTATAATACTATAGTTATGATAATTATATAACATAATGGTATTATGTGATAATTATATATTATAATTATAATATTATACTACGATATTATTACATCAAAATTATAGATCATGATCAAAACATACACATTTTCTAAAAAAGTTTCTCTTTTGTGAGTATATGTGCATTCATCTATTTCATCCAGTTTGCTAAGGATTAATAGACAATTATTAACTGAAAAGAAGTCCCTACATTATCAGTGCTTAAAGCCCAAGGAAGATATTACAGAGCGATTATACCTCATTTATCTTCCAGTTAAAAAGTAGCAATGTGATAATTCCCTACCAAGAAACAAATCAAATTTATGGGAAAAGGCTTGAGTTGTTCCTCTTCACGGAGAGACTGTTCCCCCCCCCCCAGTACTTGAAGTGCTTACTCCATAGAAAGACAGCTAAGTTATTAAAATTGCATGGTGTTCTTGCCAAGGATCTGAAGAGATTCCTAGCTCCTACAACACATAGGTTACCAACACTTGTAACTCCAATTTCAGGAGATCTGAAATTTTCTTGCTTCTTCTGAAACACACACAAACATACCACCATAAATATAAAAACTATTTAGATGAACAAATTCATGATGATTCGTGCTGTCAGATAGTGTTTCAAATATGTGTCATAACCAAAATATCAGCAAATTAAAAAATATATACTTTGTAAGTTTTAATAGTAACAGTAGTGAGGCTGTGGTGGTGCATGCCTTTAATTCAAGCACTTGGGAGGCAGAGCCAGGTGGATCTCTGTGAGTTTGAGGCCAGCCTGGTATATAGAGCAAGATCCAACCTGGTATATAGAACAAGATCCATGGCAGGCACCAAAACTACACAGAGAAACCCTGTCTGGAAAAAAACAAAAACAAAAAATAGTAACAGTAATATACTGTGTATATTAATTTTGTATTAGATACATGTATTTCAGGAGAGAGATGGTGTTCAGGCAGGACTCAAGGATCTGGTGTAAATGTCTAAAGTCCTGGTTCAATATCTACCTCAAGGAAGGCAAAGTTTGATTGGTTGTATGAGTTATAAATAGTATTATTTGCATTGACATTTTCACTCTGATGAAGATATTCTCTGCAACAGTGATCAAGTCAGCACCACTTAGATGATGTTTTGTTTATTTGGCTTTGATAGCATATCCACAGTTCAAGGTAAAGCAAAACTTAAAGCAATTTCTTTATGAATGTTACTAGTGCTTCATTTTAAAATCATCTTTTGTATCTCAGATGCCCTCAACTAATTGGCAAAGGCTGGTCTTGAAGTTCTAATCTTAGTGCCATCACATTATAAGGTAGGCTTTCCATTCCATAGACATTTTAGCATGTGACTTAAACAAATATTATTTTCTGTATATAATGAATACTTCATCTATCCCTTAAAGAGAAATGGGTATTAAGGAGTTATGATTAGGCCATTAACAGGATAAAAATAACATAATAGATGATTTCATAGGGAACTGAATCCATGTACCACAATCAGTCCATTCACTTATATATACATGTGCTCTGGATTAGACAAAATTAAATGATCAATTGAAATTAGTTCCTGTATAATCAATAAATATATAAAGCTAGTAGGCACTGCTATGGTCTTTTCTGAAAATAACACAGCAATGAGAGATCAGATCACTGTATCTGGCTGTAATATGGGAGATGAGTCCATTGATATAAATGAAGACTTAATATCTAAGCAATACATTTCACATCTTGATAAATTGATTGATAAAGTTTAATTCTTTTCAATCAACTTATAAATGTTTAAAAATACTGTAATATAAAGAATGAACTCATAGAAAGTAAAACAAAGACACACATTAACATTGAATGATTTATTGTAATATGTAAAATACAATATCCATTTAAGTCCTCCTGACAACTTTTTTCTTTATTAAGAAACTTTTTATTCACTTTACACACCAAGGATAGATTGCCCTCTCTTCCCTCCTCCTGTCCCTCCAGGTTCCTCACCCCCAACCCATTCTACATTCCCTCCTCCTAAAAGGTAAGACCTCCCATGGGGCATCAGCAAAGCCTGGTATATTCAGTTGAAGTAGGTCCAAGCCTCTCCACCTGCATCAAGGCTGTGCAAGGAACATAAATAATGGGCTCCAAAAAGCCAGCTCATACAACAGGGATGGATCCTGATCCTACTGCCAGGGTGCACCTTACCTTACACAGACCAAGCTACACAACTGTCTTGCTCATTCAGAGGGTCTAGTCTAGTCCTATGGATGTTCCACAGCTGTTAGTCTAAAGTTCATGAGTTCCCACTAGCCTGGTATGGGTGTCTTTGTAGTTTTCCCAATCATAATCTTGATGTCCTTTGCTCATAGAATCCCTCTTCTCTTTCTTTGAATGGACTGCTGGAGCTTAGCCTGGTACTTGGCTGTGGATGTCTGCATCTGCTTCCATCAGTTATTGGATAAATGTTCTGTGATGACATTTAGGTTATTCACCAATCTGATTACCAGAGTAGTTCAGGCACCCTCTCCACTATTGCTAGTAGTCTAATCTGAGGTCATTCTTATGGATCCCTACAAACATTTGTACCACTAGGATTCTCCCTATCCCCACTGTGTTTCCCTCTGTCAAGGTATCTCTTTCAGTGCTCTTCCACTCGCTCCCTAGACCATCCTGTTCCCTTATGTTTTCACACTCCATCCCCTATGCACTCTTGTCCCCACCTCCATCTTAGTTTACTCATGGAGATCTCATGTATTTCTGCTTCCCAGGGTGATCCATGTGTCCCTGTTAGGGTCCTCCTTTTTAGCTAGCTTGTCTGGAGCTGTGGGTTGTAGTCCGATTATCCTCTGCTTTACATCTAGTGTCTACTTATGAGTAAGTACATAATCATGCTTGTCTTTCTGAATCTGGGTTACCTCACTCCTTAGGATGATTATTTCCTAGTTCCATCCATTTGCCTGAAAATTTCATGTTGTCATTATTTTTTACTACTGAGTAGTACTCCATTATTTTATGCACCATTTCTTCTTCTTCTTCTTCTTCTTCTTCTTCTTCTTCTTCTTCTTCTTCTTCTTCTTCTTCTTCTTCTCCTCCTCCTCCTCCTCCTCCTCCTCCTCCTCCTTCTTCTTCTTCTTCTTCTTCGGTTTTTTGAGATAGGGTTTCCTTGTGTAGATTTGAGCCTTTTGCTGGAACTCACTTGGTAGTTCAGGCTGGCCTTGAACTCACAGAGATCTGCCTGCCTCTGCCTCCCAAGTGCTGGGATTAAAGGCATGCACTACCACTGACCATCATATGCACCATATTTTCTTTATCCATTCAATGGTTTAGGGCATCTAGGTTGTTTTGAGGTTCTGACTATTACAAATAATGCTGCTATGAACACAATGAATCAAGTGTCCTTGTGGTACAATTGAGCATTCCTTGGGTATATGCCCAAGAGTAGTATATCTGGGTCTTGAGGTAGATTGATTCCAATTTTTTTTTTTTTGTTTTGCTTTGTAAAACCACCATACTGATTTCCATAGTGGCTGTACAAGTTTGCACTGCCACTAACAGTGGAAGAATGTTCTCCTTGCTCTACATCCTCTCCAACATTTGGAAAGGAAGAAGTCAAATTTTTACTTTTTGCAGATGGTATGATAGTATACATATGTGACCCCAAAAATTCTACTAGGGGACTCCTACAGCTGATAAACACCTTCCATAATGTGGTGGGAAACAAGATTAACTAAAAAAAATCATTAACTCTCCTATATAAAAATGATAAACAGGCTAATAAAGAGTTCAGAGAAACATTACCCTTAACAATAGCCACAAATAACATAAAATACCTTGGGATAACACTAACTAAGCAAGTGAAAGATCTGTATGACAAGAACTTGCTCAATCATACCACAAGGGCATTTGCTCAGCTATGTTCATATCAGCATTGTTTGTAATAGCCAGAACCTGGAAACAACCTAGATGCCTTTCAACTGAAGAATGGATAAAGAAAATATGGTATATATACACAATGGAGTACTACTCAGCAGAGAAAATCAGTGACATCATGAGGTTTGCAGGCAAATGGATGGATCTAGAAAAAATCATCCTGAGTGAAGTAACCCAGACTCAGAAGGACAAACATGGTATGTACTCACTCATAGTAGGATACTAGATGTAAAACAAAGATGACTAGACTGCTACACAACTGCAGGGAGGCTACCTAGAAAATGGAACCTTAGGAAAGACACAGGGATCACCCAATGACAGAGAAATGGATGAGATCTACATGAACAACCTGGACGACAGTGTGAGTAATGAAGGGTAAGGTTTGAGGGAAAGAAAGCTTAGGGGAGCAGGAGATCCCAGCTGGATCAAGAATAGAAAGGTAGAACAAGGAATAACAGATCATGATAAATGAAGACCACATGAGAACAGGAATAGTCAGAGTGCTGGAGAGGTCCCCTGAAATCCACAATGATACATCCTCTGTAGACTGCTGGCAATGGTAGAGAGAAAGCCTGATCTGACCTAGTCTGGTGATCAGATGGCCAAACACCCTAACAGTGGACCTGGAACTCTCATCCAATAATTGATGGAAGTGGATGCAGAGATCCTCAGCCAGGCCCCAGGTGGAGCTCCAGGTGGCCAAATGTCGAGAAAGAGGAGAGACTGTAAGAGTGTGAATTGTTGAGCCCAAGATTGGAAAAAGCACTGGGACAAATATCCAAACGAATGGAAGCACATGAATTATGAACCAAAGGCTGTGGAGCCATCAGCTGGATCAGGCCCTCTGGATAAGTGAGACAACTGAATAGCTTGAACTGTTTGGGAGGCATCCAGGCTGTGGGACAAGCACCTGTCCTTAGTGCATGAGCTGCCTGTTTAGAACCTTGGGCTTACACAGGGACACTTTGCTCAGCCTGGAAGGCGGGGATTGGACCTGCCTATACTGAATCCACCAGGTTTAAATGAATCCCCAGGGGTGCCTTGATCCTGGAGGACATGGGAATGGAGGGGAGGGGCTGAGGGGAAGGTGGGGATGGGAGCGGGAGGGGGGAGGACAGGGGAACCCATGGCTGATGTGTAAAATTAAAACACAAATATAATAATAATAAAAAATTTAAAAAAAGAACTTTCAATCTCTGAAGAAAGAAATTGAAGAAGATATCAAGAAATAGAAAGATCTCCCATGCTCATGGATAGGTAGGATTGACATAGTAAAACTGGGAATCTTACCAAAAGCAATTTATAGATTAAATGAAATCTCCATCAAAATCCCAAGACAATACTTCACAGACCTGGAAAAAACACTAGTCAACTTCACATGGAAAACAAAACAAAACAAAAAGCCAGGATCACTGAAACAATCCTGTACATTCTAGCAACTTCTGGAGATATCACTTTCCCTGACCTCAAGGTCTACTATAGAGCTATAGCAATAAAAACAGCTTTGTATTGGCATGAAAACTGACATGTAGACCAATGGAACTGAATTGAAGACCCTGACATTAATCTGTTCACCTATGAACACCACACCTGATTTTTGACAAAGAAGCCAAAACTGTACAATGGAAAAAACAAGGGTTGGGGATTTAGCTCAGTGGTAGAGCACTTGCCTAGCAAGCGCAAGGCCCTGGGTTCGATCCTCAGCTAAAAAAAAGAAAGAAAAGAAAAAAGAAATCATCTTCAACAAATGGTGGTGGTATAACTGGATGTCAATATGTAGTATTGCAAATAGGTCCGTATCTATTGCTATGTACAAAACTCAAGTCCAAGTAGATCAAAGACCTCAACATAAATCCAGTTATACTCAAACTCATAGAGAAGAAAGAACTAGGTAACATTGAATGCACTGGCATAGGAGACCACTTCCTAAATATAACAACAGTAGCACAGACAGTGAGAGCAACAATCAATAAATGGGACCTGTTGAAACCGAGAAGCCTCTGTAAGGCAAAGGACACAGTAAATAAGACAAAGCAACAGCCTAGATAATGGATTATTTTACTATTGTGAATTATTTGGATAACTTTGAACAATATAGGAAATGTACAATATAATATTATTTAGCTTTCCCATTGCTTTATTAATGGCATCTTTTGAATCTTTGTTCCTCAAGCAATATATTAAGGAATTTATCATATCAATAACCTGGGTGGAAAAGATGGAAGTCATTTTATCAGTGTCAAAGGATTGAATGGACATAGGTTGCAAATATATAAATAAATATAAAAGTCTCATAGAAGACAATGACTACTGTAAGGTGGAATCTACATGTAGAGAAAGCCTTCCTTTTGCTCTATGATGAGTTCATCCTGAGAGAGGTATGAGATTGAATAGATAGGACACAATAACTACCAGAAGGGAAGAAAGCAAATTAAAAGTTGATAAGATTAAAATTATCAACTCAATTTCATGTGTATTTGAGCAGGCCAAATATAACAAGGTAAGATCATCACACTACAAATAACTGATGACATTGTGACCATAGAAGGATAAAGTGAAAGTTTTTGTGATATGTAGAAGTGAGACAATTATACCATAGAGATACGAAATGGTGACTAATACCCAACATACTCTTTGTGACATAATGACAGTGAAGAGGAGTGGTTTACAGATGGCAATATAACAGTCACAAGACATTGCAGAGAGAATAAAAAATTCAGTATCAGTGAGTATAATAAAGAAAGACAACTGGATAACACAAAAATAAAATGATATTTTATCTTGATACTCAAGAAAATTTCTTAACATTTTGGGCCCTGTTGCAGTTGTATAGCCAAAATACTTAGTAGCAAGATGCCTGAGAAAGAAGTATATGGGTATTTGCAGACTCTTATCTATCATGGTGAGGATGCTTATACCTAAGTTGCCAACTAATGAGAACAAATAGAAGATGAAGAACAGTCTGAGCAATGGTGCCTGCAGCTGGTCTGTGATGCCTATCAGGATGAACCATCATTACTGTGAGGTTGTGGGCCTCCATTCTATCTCATCAGAAAACCTGTTATAAATAGAGGTACCAGTTTCATAGCAATTTCCAAATATATAGGAAGACTTTATTTTGATTTTGGAAACCAATATAAATGATATATCTCTAATGAAATAAAAAAGACATACATACATATCCTCATTACTTCATTACTTTTAATAATTTCCTTTGCCAAAAGGAACATAAGCTGTCACCTTCATCTCATGATTATAGTAAAACTATATGACATGGGATTATGACTGTTTGTCAAATATGTAAATGTATATTGCTCCAAATTGTAAAATTAAAAAGCTGATAAACCTTGCCGGGCAGACTCATGTGGAGATGTAAATGTATTACAGATGTGAAAGCAAGATAAATCTTAGAAATTGAAGAACACTTGAGTTACACATATTTGGGTAAAAATTATCCTTTTATTATTTGTTTCTTATATGATTAAAATTACCTTTAGACATTTACAAATTATATTATATTTTGTTATACTGCATAAAATTCACACCAATTATAATACAGACACTTACTGAGAGTTTTCAATAATTTAGACAAGGTCAGTTACATATGTAGGTATGTAGAATCCTAACACCTACAGATAAAACATCTAGAGTCATAAAACTTAGTCAATAGTCAATGTAATTTTATATGTATTAATAAAAGAATTGTAGCACTTCACACTTGGGCTTCTCTTTATTTGAAGAAATAAAATAGCATGTGATATATCTTAGTGATCACTTGCACCTTGACCTAGTGTATTGAAATGTTCATTTGGAAAAACAATTTTGGATGAATAAAATACTTTCTTAGCATAAATGAAAATATAAGGACTTTGTATTGCTTATGTAAAAGATGAAGGGAGACAAAATGTTTCAGGGATTCTATGCTCCATGGTCACAATTTACAAACATAATGATCACAGGGACTTCAAAACAGACACTGGTTGAAAAAATGTTTTCTATACATGGATGTGTACACCCAACAGGGTGGAGGCTTATATTTTTTGATAAATCTAAAAAGATGAGAAAATGAGAAACTGGTTGTGAAATGCATGTGACACACACAGGCTATCCCAGTATCAACCTTTATCATCCAATGGTAAATTTTAACACTGCTCTTATTTAGGATTATATATCTCTGTCCATTCTTAACTTAATGATTTTTTTTATATAAATTTCCTTCATCATATAATTTAATCTTTCACTACCATGGATTTTTATTATACTTCAGACATATATTTGTATTACAAATTAGACACTTGTTTTAGCTCATAAATGTTCTAGGAAAATATGAGACAATTAAAAATATTAAGGGAAACATAGTTTCTTAAAATGGAGTTAACATGTAAAAATACACTTCTGACAAGCAATCACTATATTTGAAAGAGAATGTATTTGTTTCAAAAGGTCAATAATAAATGTTACTGTTTTTTATTGCATATATGTTTTGAAGTGATATATAATTGCTAGAGTGAAAAACAAATTATTGTAAAATGGCATTTGCAATGATTCTTGGGTGTGACAGAAAAACTATTGTGGAATATTAGTTTAAGACATATTTGTTCATGCTGTGGAATATTTGTTTAATGATGCAAAGATTGCATTGTTTTATGTTGCATGTGTTTAACTAAGTAGAGCTGTGTTACTTTGCCTGCCCAAAACTCCTGATTGGTTTAATAGAGAACGGAGTGGCCAGTACCTAGGCAGGAGAGGGATAGGTGGTGCTGTCAAGCAGAAAGAATAAATAGGAGAAATCTAGGCTCAAAAAGAAAGTGGCAGAGCTAGAAAAGAAGGAAAGTAGGATGCCAGGGGCCAGCCAGGGCTCAACCACACAACCAGCCACAGAGTAAGAAGCAAAGAAAAAAAAAATATATATATAAATAAAGGTAAAAGCCAAGAGGCAAAATGTAGTTAAAGAGAAAAAGGATAATTTAAGTTAGAAAAGCTGGCTAGAAACAAGCCAACCTAATGCTGGGCATTCATAAGTAAAGAAAATTCTCCATGTATTTCTTTGTCTTTGAGAAAGCATTGATTTTGATTACTAGTCAGTACTCTAAGTAAATCAGAATTTGCTAAAATATGTGACTTGCACACCACAGTCAAAACCAACATGTATTAAATAAAATGTTTAAGGCAAAATAGCACAGTTAATCCTGAAATTTTACATTCCAGTCCCCTCCCCAAATCCTTCAGCTATTCTGTAGTTCACTCATACCCAAGGAACAGCACATTCAAGTTTGAATAACCTATGAATACCCCCAATTCACCTTGTTTATATCCACTTAACCATCAGTGATAAAACCCACAGGAAATGCCTCAGAGGGATTATGTCTTATTTATCTTCTGGTTAAAAATTAGCAAAATGGAAATTGCTGAATGATATGAAAAGAACACAACCAAATAATACTTCTGGAGTAAAGCCTCTTCTGCTGCTCTTGAAGGACAGAAAAAATATTTTGAGCACTATTTAAAACACATTAGCTCCTATTGTCAAGAGTATTTGTGATGTTGAACTGCTTTTCACACATGATTTGGATTTTTTTTTCCTTTGAGACAACATAATGTTCAAACCAATTGGCAAGTTTTTAAAATTAACTATCATTTTAAGTTTTAATATCTAATTAAGTTCTGTTTATCTGAATATTGTATTATATATTTGGTTGGTAGAGTCAGAGATGTTGGCTATCAAAGAATGCCCAAAATCCAGGAACAACAAAGTTTGATTTTTTTATATGGATTATAAACATATTTTCATAGTTTTTATTATCAGCTTGGTGATAATTTTCATCACTGCACACACATTTACAGTATATTTTGTAAGTTCTGAGGAATAAAGGATTTTGGTTACAATAAAATTATTTTTCAAGAAAAGAATAATTTATATAAAGAAGACTATTTAATATTTTAAAATATTTTTATTTTTAATTAATTTAATTTTACATAATAATATTGCATTAGCTTGGCTTTGGTGTCAAATCCACAAAAGGATTTTCAAGCAAAACTTAAGATATTGCTTTATGAAGGATTCTGGACTTTATTTCTATTTTTATATCATCTGATGTAGCCCTGATTGACCTCAGCCTAGCTATGTAGTCAGGCATGACTTGCAGTCCTCTTGACTCCACATCCCAAATAATTATAGGGGTGGCATGTCTTCCAGTAATCAAAACTTAGTATATACCTTACAAGTAATGTATTTTCTATGTAAAAAGAAAACATTAAATAATTCAGTAAAGAGAAATGGGGAGTAAGAAATTAAGATTAGCTCAGTAATAAAACAAAGGGGATAAAAGCTGCCATAGAAAATTTAAGACAACTAACATAATCACACACACACACACACACACACACATGCTCTGACTTACACAATATTAGATGATACATTCAATTTATGAAATATTTTATCATTAATATATGGCATTCATTGTTTTTATTGCAATTGTTTGGGAGGTAATGTAAAAGAAAAGTGATGTGAAATCAGGAAATCAGAGTCCCGTTGGAAAGAAAGCCTCTGTGTGATCTCATTTACTGGGATCCTAATATCAAAGTGATAAATCTCACTTTTCTAACATGGTGATCAAGATTCTTTAAGTGTTTGTAGAAATATATATGATTATCAAATGTATGTAAATATTAACAATGCAGGTAACACAAACAAATAGTTAGATATCAATGAACATCAAAAAATTTATTGTAAAGTTCAATTCACAAAATTAATTTCAATAATCAGAAACAACTGTCTCTCTCTTAATTCACATATAGCAAACACATTGTTACCTTGTTTAGATTTATACACTTTAAAAGAATTCTTCTGTGTTACCTCATTTCTTCAATTGTTTTGTTTATAATCTGTCTCCTCTTTAGAGAAGGATTGACTTTTACTGTTTTCTTTGCTGAAGCTTATAAAGCATTTAAATTTATTTGTGGTGAAGTATGACACCTTACAACATGCGTTTTTGTTTTTAGAAGATATTTTGTATTCTTTTTCCTGTCTTTTTAAGGGCATGTTTTATATCTTTGTTCCTCAAGCTGTAGATCAAGGGATTCAACATAGGGATAATTAGGGTATAAAAGATGGAAGCCACTTTGTCGTGCTGAAGGAGTGACTGGATTTAGGTTGCACATACATAAATATCAAAGTCCCATAGAAGACAGTGACCACTGTCTGGTGGGACCCACAGGTGGAGAAAGCCTTGCGTCGACCCTCAGCTGAGTTCATCCTGAGGATAGCTCTGAGAATGAGCAGATACGAGGCAAGGATGATAAGTGGAGAAGAAATCAAGTCAATAATTGATAAGATTAAAATTATCATTTCACTTTCCTCCTTATTTGAGCAGAGCAAAGATATCAATGGCAGACTATTACAGTAGAAATGACTGATAACATTGTGTCCACAGAAGGAGGAAGAGAAAATATTTATGGTGACTATGAGAGCAACAAATACACTGTAAAAGTATGGGATTGCCACCAGGACCCAACATACTTTTTGTGACATAATGACATTGTAGAGGAGTGGTTTGCAGATAGCTACATATCGGTCATAAGACATTGCAGAAAGAATAAAAAATTCACTAACAATGAACATACTAAAGAAAGACAACTGGGTAGCACAAAAATAAAATGATATTATATTTTTATCTACAATAAATTTTTTTAACATTTTGGGTCCCACAGCAGTTGAATAACCAAGATCAGTGATAGCAAGGTGTCTGAGAAAGAAGTACATGGATGTTTGTAGCTGGGAATCTACCATGGTGAGGATGATCATGCCCAAGTTGCCAACCAGTGAGATAAGATAGATGATGAGGAACAGTCCAAATAATGGTGCTTGCAGCTCAGGGCGGTCAGTGATGCCCATCAGTCACCACAGTAAAGTTGTTGGTCTCCATCAGGATTTATTGCAAAATCTGTTCTGAGTAGAGATCATTGTACAGTCAATAGTTTTCAAATCTCATCTTGTGAGTTTTTATTATTCAAATAATCTTTAATGAAATGTCTTCAAACATTTGAATTCATTTTGAAAGTAATTCTATTTAAAAGGGTGTACATACAGTCCTATACATGTCTATACAGACATACACAAACATATGGCTGGAAACAAACAAAAAACACATTTCTGAATCTTTGGTTCTCTACCAGTTAATGTTTTAATAAGAGAATATCACAAATCTTTGCCAAGATACATGCTTTTCCCAACTGTGATGAGAACCATCCCCTTAATACAATATTAGACATTAGTTAATCTAAAAAACATCCTTCTACCTCACATATCTAGCCCAGGAATCATCCAACCTCAATACCTAATACCATCAGGATCTGAGAATATAGGTATAAAAACAAATGTATATGTATAAATGAATTTATATATATGTATAGATGTGGAAAAATAAGATACAGTCTTTAAATTATAGATATTTGGATTTACACATATATTCATGAAATTTATTTTTATTTTGCTTTAATTTCTGATTATTACTCATATACTGTGACATAATTATTATATACTTTTAATAATAGGTAAGTTGCATTCTAAAGATAGTACATATGCTTGTAAAAAATGTACTAAATGTACATTGCTGGACATGGTGGCTCATTTATTTAATCCCAGTATGTAGGAGATAAAGGCAGATCTCTGGGAGTTCAAGGCCAGCCTGGTTTAGAAAGTGAGTTTCAGGATAGTGATGGCCAGGACTGTCTCAAGAAACCCTCTCTTGAAAAACTGAAAAAAAAAAAACATATAAATCTACTTTTATGTATAGATCTACAGAATCTTAATAGGTAAAAATAGAACATCTGAAGTTGTTATCACAACTAATATTGGTCAAACCTATGAATAACTATACTGTTACACATCGTGCTCATAACTGTCTTGATACTAAAAAGCATGTAAGTAAGAGTACCTTTGCCATCCTCATAAACAATACCTAGCATACACAAATATTCCTTTGGGAAAATAAGGTGAGATGTATAAAATAATTGGCTTATATAAAATCAAGATGTCTCTGTATGGACTTTTGAAAGGTTGAAGTAGAAGTAAATGATCCATCAAGTCTACTCTCTGTCCATAGTGACAAAGATGATGAACACGGATTTCAACCAGTCATTGGACTCACTAACCTACCTAAAAGAGTTTTCCTTATAATTATATGTCTATATCATTCAGGAAAGGATCTCAGCATCTTTGTTAGAACTGAAAAGATGAGCAAATGAAGAGTTGATCACATAAACAGCTTGTACACAAACTACCACAGTCTGTAGCTTGAACATTCAAGAGGAAAGAGGAAATGTTCAGTGTTTGTTATCATTTTCAATGAATACTTTATTCATTATCATGTTAATAAACTTATTTAGGATGTATTAAGTGAGACAATAATCTATTTTTAATAAAGGGGAAAATGAAGCATATGAAACTAAAAAGAAGAAAAAAGAAAAGAATAAAAAATTTAAATAGTCCCCTATATAAATTATTATTTTCTCTAAAGAACACTTTTTATCATAACACAATTCCTATATTCCTTAGAGACTACAAAAATATAAAGAAATCTGAAATAATAAGAGGGTTTATTTAAATTATCTTATTCATGACCTCTCAATATCTCCCACTGATTAAGAGGTACTATATTACAATAGTATAATTTTTAGTAATATAATTTCTAAATATGGCTGCCGAGTGTTGTGATAGATGTTTAATGCTTGATGACGGATTAAACTTCAACTGTGTTGTAGATACCACAGAACAAAACCAAAGCGCCATATGATGGCATTTGTATGTATGCAAATGAGGGACAGAAAAATCTTTCTGTGTGGTTAGTTCACAGGAACTTCTTCCATATATGACATAGGACACAATATGATAAATTTCTATACTCCTGGGAGGGGCTGGGGGGAAGGTGGAGGTGGGGGTGGGAGGGGGGAGGACAGGGGAACCCATGGCTGATATATAAAATTTAAAACACATAATAATAATAATAAAAAAATTTATATACTCCTTTATGATAAATTTATATACTCCAAGAAGGCTTGTTTAAATATGTACCGAGCACCAGAAGAGGGAACCATTTATTGCTTTTGTAAAAATGTGTATGTGTCAATGTTTTCTGAGTAAAAGCAGAAATAAAATGATTTACAATGGTAATCATAGTAGAAATTGTAGCCTCTGTGAAAATGGAATGGAAATACCCCAGAGCTCACCATTATGTGTACAGAAGGTTGTTTTAAAGTGTGGCTACATAATAATATTCCATTCTCAATACATACACTTCATACAATAAACATGTACAACTATCAGTTGTTGTGTAACTGAAATGCCCAATCTTCATTCCTTTGTATTGGTTTGATTGGCAATGATATGAATGGAAAACTTTAAGTACACTGACTGTCAAATTTCTTATAGGTAAGGGAGGACAAAAAGGTTTTCCTTTAAATATAATTAGGATTCAAAGAAAAGAAAAACATATTTTATTATGGATTATTTTGTTCATAGATTACTTGAATGTTATTTTTCAAATCTGTAATTTCAGGGAGGGTAGCAGTATTTAGTAAAAAAAAAAAAAAGGGAAGTAATGGTTTTCACACTCTTTGTGAGATACAAACTACATTGCCCTCATTAAAGGGTCAGGAAATGGGTCAGAGAGATCTGTCCAGAGGTAAAACAGCTGAGTGTGGGATCTGAGTGTGAGCCCGAGTATACAAGGATGGAAGAGGAAAACTGAATCAGGCATTATTCCTCTGAGTTTTGCACATGTGCACTCAAGCATAATAAATAAATAAATAAATATTGTGAAAATTTAATAGAATGAAAAGTCTTCACAACTATGTATTTCATCTATAGAAATTACTTGTTAAAGTTTCAGTTATTTAACTTAGTTTACCATAATGGGCTTTATTATGGCATTTTCATACATATATGTCTAAACACATTGTTCTAATTCTTCTCTCTTTCCTTTCACTCTCTGTATAGTTGTTTTCTTTATACTAGATGTTCCCCACTACTCTGGGTTAGAATAAATTTTTTGCTCATTAGGAAATCTCGGGTCAAATATAATTGAAGTTTGGAAAGATAACATACATATAGACAATCCTTGTGTTCTTAAATTCTTTTCTTTAAATAAAATCATTTTGTTTATTTATTATTTATCTCTTTTTTTTCTAGGCCCTTCATTAGCTATAAAACTGTTTGTATATGTAGCAGAGAGGAGAGAGAAAGAGAGAGAGAGAGACAGAGAGACACACATACAGAGGCTTTATAAAAAAATATCTAAGAATATATTTTGTATGATTAAAAGATAGTTAAGAGCATTTGCCCTCTCAACCTCAGGGAAAGTGTTCAAAAACAAACTGAAATAGAGAAATGAAGATCTATTATTGATGGTGAGCTATTGTGGAATATTAGAAAAAAAATAGACATGGAATCAAAAAGGAGAAATTCTAGATGGTGAAAGAGCCTAGCAGAGGATGCTCCTATCTCCTTATGCTGAAACTTCAGAGTTCTGTGTGACACTTTTTTACCTGTTGTGAAATTCTTGTCTTCACTTCCCACTATGGCTCTCAGCATGGGCTTCTGAGATCTATTTATGTGTGTTTGTCAGCCATAAAGACTCTTTCTGAGGAGATGCTGAAATCTTATTAATTACCAGCTAACTTTTTTGAGTGTCTAATGAGGTAATTTCTGAAGGTTATAATCTGTCAGGATTTCTACATTGTTTTCCACAATAATTTAGTTGTTAGTTGTATAAGCCAGCATTCCCATTTACACTTATCAAAATGTATCAAGACCAGGTTCTCAAAGGTAAATTTGTGTGCTCCTGTTTATTGTGACATAATATGCAATTTCCAGAATGTAGAAAATATAAAAATCCAATCATGGATGAATAAAGAAGTAAAATCTTTTGTACAAAACAATAGAGTGTTATTCAAGTTATACAAAACAATAGTGTCTAATTAAAACTTAACAATAAGAGGGATGAATGTGGAGAACATCATGCTGAATGAAATAATCCTAAATTATTCATCAACAAATACAGTAAGACACCAATTATATGAGGTGCATGAAAGTAGGATAGAGAAAATCAAATTAAAGGCTGAAGAGGTCAACATTTTCATTCAATTTTGAGTATATTTGAACAGACTAAAGATATCCAAGGAAGACTGTCACATTAGAAATGACATGACATTGTACATACAGAAAGACAAAGTGGAAATCTTATTTTTCTTCTGTCCTTGCTTGCATAAAACCAGCAATAACAACCTCTCTGCTTTTCTAATGGTTTAAACTTTAGCTTAGACTTTCTTTTTTTTTTTTTTTTGATTTCACGTTTTATTTAAGAAATTTCTTTGTTCATTTTACAGACCAACCACAGATCCCCCTCTTATTCCTCCTCCCTCTCCCTCCCAGCCTTTTCCACCTGATGACCCCTCCTCCAAAAGGGTAAGGGCTCCCATCTGGAGTCAGCAAAGCCTGGTGCATTCAGTTGAGGCAGAACCAAGCCCTTCCTTGCTGCATCAAGGAGGAGAAAGTCCTCTGACCACTGGTAATTGGCTCCAGAAAGCCAGCTCATGCACCAGGGATAGATCCAAATCCCACTGCAAGGGGCCCCTCAAACAGACCAAGTGACATAACTGTCTCCTGAATGCAGAGGATCTTCTCTGGTCCAATGTAGTTTCCACAGCTATCAGTCTAAAGTTTGTGAGTTCCTACAAGCTTGGTTCAGTTGTCTCTGTAGATTTCCATATCATGATCTTGACTGCCCAGCCCCCCTGCGGATATAATCCCTCCTTCTCTTCAACTGGACTCTTAGAGCTTTGTCTGGTGCATGGCTGTGGATCTCTGCATCTGCTTCAAGTGGTTACTGGATGAAAGCTCTATGATGAAAGTTAGGATATTCACTAATCTAACAATTTCTTTGCCAACTTTAGCAAGTACATCTTGTACGCAGGATAAATTGAAGGCTGATGGTTATATGGATGGGTTGGTATCCCAATGTCTCCACTGGAAGACTTGCCTGGTTACAGGCTACATATCTACAAAGTGGCTATACAAGTTTGTATTTCCACCATCAGTGGACAAGTGTTCCCCTTGATGTGGTGGTATTGTGTTCCCCAAAATATTGTGCACCCTAATAAACTTATCTGGGGTCAGAGAACAGAACAGCCACTAGATACAGAGGCTAGAAAATGGCATCACTCATGCCTTTAATCCTAACATTTTAGAGGCAGAAATCAGTCTGGATCTCTGTGAGTTCACAACCACACTGGAAACAGCCAGGCATGGTGACACACACCTTTAAACCCAAAAAGTGAGCCTTTAATCCCAGGAAGTGATGGCAGAAAGCAGAAAGGTATATAAGGCGTGAAAACTAGGAACTAGCCTCGTTGAGCTTCAGGCTTTCAAGAAGCAGTTCAGCTGAGATGCATTTGGATAAGGACTCAGAGGCAACCAATCTGAGGAAACAGAATCAGCTGAGGAATTGGCAAGGTGAGGTGGCTATGGCTTGTTCTGCTTCTCGGATCTTCTAGTGTTCACCCCAATAACTGGCCTGGGTTTGCTTTTATTAATAAGACCCTTTAGAGATTCGTGCTACACTTTGATCTACATCCTAGCCACCGCAAACTGTCACTTTTGTATTTGATCTTAGTCATTCTGACAGGTATAAGATGGAATCCCAGAGTTGTCTTGATTTGTATTTCACTGATGGCTAAGGATGTTGAACATTTATTTGTTTCTCAGTCATTTGAGAATTCTGTTGAGATCTGTCCCCCATTTTATTTTTTTTAATGTGTAGCTTCTTGATTTCTTTAAATATTTAGAAATTATCCCTCTGAAAGGTGTGGGATTGTTGCAGATCTTTTCCCATTCTGTATTCTGCAGATTTGTACTATTGACTGTATCCTTTGCCTTACCAAAGCTTTTCAGTGTTATGAGCTCCCATTTATAAATTGCTGATCTTAGTGCCTGTTCTATTGATGTTCTGTTCAATATTTTATCTATTGTACAAATTCATTCTAGCAATTCATAACTATCTCTTCTATCAGGTTCAGTGTATCTGGATGTATGTTGAGATCATTGATACACTTGGACTTGAGTTTTGAGCACAGTGGTATATTTGGATCTATTCATTCTTCATGTTGAGCTCCAGTTAGACTAGCACCGTTAGTTCAAGATTTTCCTTTTTTTCATTGTGTAATTTTTGCTTCTTAGTTAAAAATAAAGTGTCCAGATTTATGTATGGATTTAGATTTGATTCTATAGTTCCTATTGTTTTTCTGTTCTTATGCCAATATGTAGTTTTAATTACTATTGCTCTGTAGTAGAGCTTTAAATCAGGGATGGTGATACCTCCATATGTTTGTTTATTGTACAGCATTGTTTTAGCTATCCTGGCTTTTTTTCCACGTAAATTTGAGGATTGCTATTTCAAGGTCTGTAAAGAATTGTGTTGGGATTTTAATAGGGGCTACTTCTAATCTGTAGATTGCTCTTAGTAAGAAGGCCATTTTGCTATGTTAATTATTCTGATACATTATAATGGGAGATCTTTCCATCTTCTGATATCTTCTTCAGTTTCTTTCTTCAAAGACTTGAAGTTCTTGTAACACCATTCTTTAACTTGCTTGGTTAGAGTTAACCCAAGATATTTTATATTATTTGTGGCTATTGTGAAGGGTGTTGTTTTGCTAATTTATTTTTCTGCCCATTTATCCTTCTGAATAGGACTACTGAATTTTTTTTTTTAGTTAATCTTGTATTCAGCCTCTTGACTAAATATGTTTATTAGCCTTAGGAGTTCTCTGGTAGAATTTTTGGGGTCACCAATAAATATTATCATACCTTCTACAACTGGAGATACTTTGAGTTCTTCCTTTCTAATTTGTATCCCTTTGATCTCCTTTAGTTGTCTAGCTCCAGCTAGAATTTCAAGTACTATATAGAATAGATATGGAGAGAGTGGATAGCCTTGTCCTGTTCTTGCTTTTTGTGGAATAACATTGAGTTACTTTCCATTTAATTTGATGTTGGTCCTAGGCTTGCTATAAACTGCTTTTATCATGGTTAGGTATGTTCCATGTATTCCTGATCTCTCCTAGATTTTTATCATGAAGGGATCTTGGATTTTGCCATGGCCTTTTTAGCATCTAATGAGATGATCATATAATTTATTTTCTTTCAGTTTCCTTATGTTGTAGATTACAATGACAGATATTCCTATCTTGAAACATCCTTGCATCTGTGGAATGAAGCCTATTTGATGACGATAGATGATCTATTTTACGTGTTCTTGGATTTGGTTTCTGAGAATTTTATTTAGTATTTTTGCATCAATGTGATAAGGGGTATTGGTCTATAATTGTCTTTATTTGTTGAGACTTCTTGTAGTTTGGGTTTCAGGGAGACTGTGGCCTTATAAAATGAATTTGGCATTTTTACTCTTGTTTCTACTTTGCAGCATAATTTTAGCAGAATTGATAATATCTCTTTGAACATTTGGTAGATTTCTGTGCTAAAACAGTCTGGACCTGGGATTCTCTAGATTGGGAGACTTTTAATGACTGATTCTATATCCTTAGGGATCAGAGATATATTTGTTTATCTGACCTTGATTTAACTTTGGTAAGTGGCATATATCAAGAAAATTTTCCATTTTTTTAGTTTTTCTCATTATCTGGAGAACAGATTTTTGAAGTATGACCTAATGATTATCTGTATTTTCTTAATGTCTGTAGTTATATCCTCTTTTTTATTTCTGATTTTGTTAACTATACATTATTTCTCTGCCTTTTAGTTAGTTTGGATAAGTGTTTGTCTGTCTTGTTGATTTGTTTCTCAAGGAACCAATTCTTTGTTTTATTCTTTGCATTGTTCTCTTTGATTCTATTTTACTGATATTAGCCCTCAGTTTGATTATTTCCTGTCATCTACTACTCTATTGTGCATTTGCTAAATTTTGTTATGGATCATTCAGGTGTATTGCTAAGTTGCTAATATAGACCTCACCAAATTCTATTGTTTTCTTTTCCTGATAGAAATGTAGGATTTTATTCACTGTATAAATCTTTCCATTTCTCTATGGTCTTGAAATTGTTTTGATTATATTTGTGTTTAAATTTTACACATCAGCCATGGGTTCCACTGTCCTCCCCACTCCCGCCCCCACCCCCAACTTCCCCCCAGCCCCTCCTCTCCATTCCCATCTCCTCTAGGGCCAAGACTCCCCTGGGGATTCATTTAAACCTGGTGGATTCTGTACAGGCAGGTCCAGTCCTCTCCTTCCAGGTTGAGCAAAGTGTCCCTGTGTAAGCCCAAGGTTCCAAACAGCCAGCTCATGCACTAAGGACAGGTGTGGGTCCCACAGCCTGGTTGCCTCCCAAAGAGTTCAAGCTATTCAATTGTCTCACTTATCCAGAGAGCCTGATCCAGCTGGGGGCTCCACAGCCTTTGGTTCATAATTCATGTGCTTCCATTCATTTGGATATTTGTCCCTGTGCTTTTCCAATCTTGGTCTCAACAATTCACACTCTTGCAGTCCCTCCTCTTTCTTGACAATTGGACTCATGGAGCTCCACCTGGGACCTGCACAAGGATCTCTGCATCCACTTCCATCAGTTATTGGATGAGAGTACCAGCACGACAATTAGGGTGTTTGGCTATCTGTTCACCAGACTAGGTCAGATCAGGCTTTCTCTTGACCATTGCCAGCAGTCTACAGAGGATGTATCATTGTGGATTTGTGGGGACCTCTCCAGCATTTTGCCTATTCCTGTTCTCATGTGGTCTTCATTTATCATGGTGTGTTATTTCTTGTTCTCCCTTTCTGTTCTTGATACAGCTGGGATCTCCTGCTCCCCTAAGCTTTCTTTCCCTCAAACCTTGCCCTTCATTACTCACACTGTCATCCAGGTTGTTCATGTAGATCTCATCCATTGCTCTGTCATTGGGTGATCCCTGTGTCTTTCCTAGGGTCCCATTTTCTAGGTAGCCTCCCAGGAGTTGTATAGCAGTCTAGTCATCTTTGTTTTATATCTAGTATCCTCCTATGAGAGAGTACATACCATGTTTGTCCTTCTGAGTCTGGGTTACCTCACGCAGGATGATGTTTTCAAGATCCATCAATTTGCCTGCAAACCTCATGATGTCATTGTTTTTCTCTGCTGAGTAGTACTCCATTGTGTATACGTACCATATTTTCTTTATCCATGCTTCAGTTGAAGGGCATCTAGGTTGTTTCCAGGTTCTGGCTATTACAAACAATACTGACATGAACATAGAGGAGCAAATCCTTGTGGTATGATTGAGCATTCCTTGGGTATATGCCCAAGAGTGCTACAGCTGGATCTTGGGGGAGATGGATTCCCAATTTTCTAAGGAAGCTCCATATTGATTTCCAAAGTGGCTGTACAAGATTGCATTCCCACTAGCAGTGGAGGAGAGTTCACTTTGCTCTATATCCTTTCCAGCATAAGCTGTCTTCTGTGTTTTTGATTTTAGCCATTCTGACATGTGTAAGGTGGTATCTCAGAGACATTTTGATTTGCATTTTCCAGATAATTAGGGATGTTGAGCAATTCCTTTAATGTCTTTCAGCCATTTGAGCTTCCTCAGTTGGGAATTCTCTCTTTAGTTCTATAGCCCATTTCTTAATTGGACTGTTGGGCATTTTGATGTCTAATTTCTTGAGTTCATTTTATATTCTGGATATCAGTCCTCTGTCAGATGTGGGGTTGGTGAAGACCTTTTCCCATTCTGTAGGCTGTCGCTTTGTCTTGTTGACCGTGTCCTTTGCTCTACAAAAGCTTCTCAGTTTCAAGAGGTCCCATTGATTGATTGTCTCTCTCAGTGTCTGTACTACTGGTGTTATATTTAGAAAGTGATCTCCGATGCCATTGCTTTCAAGAGTACTTCCTACTTTCCCTTATATCAGGTGCAGAGCAACTGGATTTATGATGAGGTCCTTTGATCCACTTGGACTTAGGTTTTGTGCACAGTGACAGACATGGATGTATTTGCAGCCTTCTACACATTGACATACAGTTATGCCAGCACCATTTGTTGAAGATGCTATCTTTTTTTCTACTGAACATTTTTGGTTTCTTTATAAAAACTGTATGTTAATAGGTATGTGGGTTAATGTCAGGGTCTTCAATTCGATTCCATTGGTCCACATGTTGGTTTTAATGCCAGTACCAAGCTGTTTGTATTACTGTAGCTCTATAGTAGACCTTGAGGTCGGGGATTGTGAGGCCTCCAGAGGTTGTTTTATTGTACAGGATTCTTTTGGCTATCCTGGGTTTTTGTTTTTCCATATGAAATTGAATATTATTCTTTCCAGGTCTGTGAGAATTGTGTTGGTAATTTGATGGGGATTGCATTGAATCTGTAGATTGCTTTTGGTAAGATCACCATTTTCACTATGTTAATACTGCCTAACCATGAGCATGGGAGATCTTTCCATTTTCTGACATGTTCTCCAATTTCTTTCTTCAGGGACTTAAAGTTCTTTTCATATAGGTCCTTCACATGCTTAGTTAGAGTAACTCCAAGGTATTTTATATCATTTGTGGCTATTGTAAAGAGTGATCTATCTCTGATTTCCTTCTCAGCCTGTTTGTCAATTGTATATAGGTGGGCTACTGATTTTTTTTTTTTGAGTTGATCTTGTATCCTGCTATGTTGCTGAAGGTGTTTATAAGCTGTATCATTTCCTTGGTTGAATTTTTGGGGTCACTCATGTATGCTATCATGTCATCTGCAAATAAGGAGAGCTTAACTTCTTCCTTTCCTACTTGTATCCCCTTTATCTCCTTATGTAGTCTTATAGCTCTGACTAGAACTTCAAGTACTATATTGAATAAGTATGGGGAGAGGGGACAGCCTTGCCTTGTTCCTGATTTTAGTGGTATTGCTTTGAGTTTCTTTCCATTTAATTTGATGTTGGCTGTTGGCTTGCTGTAGATTGCCTTTATTATGTTTAGGTATGTTCCCTGTGTTCCTGATCACTCCAAGACCTTTATCATGAAGGGGTGTTGGATTTTGTCAAATGCCTTTTCTGCATCTAGTGAGATGATCATGTGTTTTTTTTTCTTTGAGTTTGTTTATATGGTGTATTACATTGACGGACTTTTGTATGTTGAACCACATTTCCATACCTGGGATGAAGCCTACTTGATCATGGTGCATAATTGTTTTGTTGTGTTCTTGGAGTCTGATTGCCAGTATTTTATTGAGTATTTTTACATGAATGTTCATGAGGGAGATCAGCCTGTAGTTCTCTTTCTTTGTTGCATCTTTGTTTGGTTTAGGAATCAGGGTAATTGTAGCCTCATAGAAGGAGTTTGGTAATATTCCTTCTGCTTCTATTGTGTGGAACAATTTAACAAGTATTGGTATTATGTCTTCTTTGAAGATCTGGTAGAATTCTGCAGTGAATCCATCTTGTCCTGGACTTTTTTTGGTTGGGAGTCTTTTAATGACTGATTCTATTTCCTTAGGGATTATTGGACTATTTCAGTGGTTTATCTGGCCTTGATTTAACTTAGGTATGTGGTACCTATCAAGAATATTATCCATTTCTTTTAGATTTTCCAGTTTTGTGGAGTAGAGGTTTTTTGAAGTATGACCTCATGATTCTCTGGATTTCCTCACTGTATGTTATTATGTCCTGCATTTTATTTCTGATTTTGTTAATTCGGATGCTCTCACTCTGTCTTTTGTTTAGTTTGGATAAGGTCTTGTCTATCTTGATGATCTTCTCAAAGAACCAACTCTTTGTTTCATTATTCCTTTATTTTTATTTTATTGATTTCAGCTCTCAGTTTGACAATTTCTTAGTGTCTGTTCCTCCTGGGAGACTTTGCTTTTTCCTGTTCAGGAGCTCTCAGGTGTGCTGTTAAGTCACTAGTGTGATATTTCTTCAACTTATTTATGTGTGCATTTAGTGCTATGAATTTTCCTCTTAGCACTGCTTTCATAGTGTCCCATAAGCTTGGGTATGTGGTGGATTCATTTTCATTGATCTCTAGGAAGTCTTTAATTTCTTTCTTTATTTCTTCCTTAACCCATTGGTGATTCAGTTGAGCATTATTCAGTTTCCATGAGATTGTCGGTTTTCTGTAGTTTTTGTTTGTTTGTTTGTTGACATCTAACTTTAAACCATGGTCGCCTGTTAGAACACAGTAGGCTATTCTAATTGTTTTGTATCTGCTGAGATTTGCTTTGTGGCCAAGTATATGGTTGGTTTTAGAGAAGGTTCCTTGGGGTGCTATGAACAAGGTATATTCTTTTTTGTTCGATTGGAACGTTCTGTACATATCAATTATGTCCATTTGAGTCATAATATCAGTTAAGTCCATTATTTCTCTTTTAAGGTTAAATTTGGTGAAAGTGGGGTGTTGAAGTCTCCCACTAAAATGTGTGGGGTTTTATATGTGATTTAAGCTTTAGTAATGTTTCTTTTACATTTGTGGGTGTCCTTGTGTTTGGGGCATAAATGTTCAGAATTGAAACTTCATCGTGTTGTATCTTTCCTTCGTTGAATATGTAATGTCCTTCATCATCTCTTTTGATTGATTTTAGTTTGAAGTCTATTTTTCTGGATATTAGGATGGCTACACCAGCTTGCTTCTTAAGACCATTTGATTGGAAATTCTTTTCCTAGCCTTTTATTCTTAGGAGGTGTCTATCTTTGAATTTGAGGTGTGTTTCTTGTATGCAGCAGAAAGATGGGTCTGTTTCCATATCCATTCTGCTACTCTGTGTCTTTTTATAGGTGAATTAAGTCCATTGATATTAAGGGATATTAATGACCAGTGATGTTTGTTCCTGTTATTATTTTTATTTTTTGGTGGTAGTATGTGTGTCCTTTTCTTTTTTGGGGTTTACTGCTGTGATATTATCTATTGCCTGTGTTTTCATGGGTGTATCTGCCTTCCTTAGGTTGGAATTTTCCTTCTAGTCTTTTCTGTAGGGCTGGGTTTATGGATAAGCATTGTTTAAATCTTGTTTTGTCTTGGAAGGTCTTGTTCACTCCATCTATGATGATTGAAAGTTTTGCTGGGTATATTAGTCTAGGCTGGCATCCATGGTCTCTTACTGTCTGCATTATATCTGTCCAGGTCCTTCTGGCTTTCAAAGTCTTCATTGAGAAATCCGGTGTTATTCTGATGTGTTTGCCTTTATAAGTCACTTGGCCTTTTTCCTTTTCTGCTTAATATTCTTTATTTATTTTGTATGTTTAGTTATTTAATTATTATTTGGCCAGGGGACTTTTTTGGGGGGGTCTAGTCTGTTTTGTGTTCCATAGGCTTCTTGTATCTTCATAGGCATTCCCTTCTTTATGTTGGGAAAATTTTCTTCTATGAACTTGTGAAATATATTTTCTGTGCCTTTGAGTTGGTATTCTTCTCTTTCCTCTATTCCTATTATTTGTAGGTTTTGTCTTTTCATGGTGTCCCAAATTTCTTGGACATTTTGGGTCATGACTTTGTTGGTCTTAGTGTTTTCTTTGACTGATAAATCTACTTCTTCTAATGTATCTTCAACACCAGAGATCCTCTCTTGCCTCTCTTGCATTTTGTTGTTTATACTTGCATCTGAAGTTCCTGTTGGTTTACTCGGATTTTCTATTTCCATCATTCCCTCTGCTAGTGTCTTCTTCATTTTTTCTATTTCCCTCTTCAGATCTTGGGCCATTTCCCTTGTCTGTTTTGTCACGTTTTCATGATTTTCTTTCTGGGACTTATTGTTTTCTTCTGCTTTATTTGTCCTTTCCTCTAGTTTTTTTATAGTGTTCTTCCCATTTTTTGTTTGTCTTTTCCTCCAATTTATTTTTTGTTTCTTCTATATAAGGATCTAGCCTCTTCATGATGTTACTTATAAGGTTGATTTCTTCTGCTTCTTCCATTCTGTGATGTTCAGGTCTAGCTGTTGGAGTAGGGCTAGGTTCTGGTGATGTCGTATTGTTCTTTATTTTGTTGTATGTACTTCTGCTTTGCCATCTGCCCATCTCCTTGTGGATTTGTTCTTGGTCTTATTAGTGCACTTGGCCGAGACAGAGCTGACAGATTTAGGGAGCCTCTCTCTGGTCAAGATTGAAGCTCTGGCCTGGATGTTAGCTCTAG
Source organism: Onychomys torridus (assembly GCF_903995425.1). NCBI lineage: Eukaryota > Metazoa > Chordata > Mammalia > Rodentia > Cricetidae > Onychomys > Onychomys torridus. Next base: position 62,754,747 of record NC_050446.1, read on the forward strand.
TCCAGATTAGAGTGCTGCCTGGATGGGAGCTGGGGGCTAAACTCTGAGTTTCAGCCATTCCCTGTGGTCTGCTTATCTTGTCCAGATGGGAGCTCTTCTTGTCCAGATGGGAGTTCTGTGGAAGGATGGAAGCTCTGGTCCAGATAGGAGTTCTGTGGCAGATGGTAGCTGGGGGCTCTGGTTCAGATGGGAGTTCCAGGGCAGGATGGAAGCTGGGGGCTGTTTTCTAAGTCTCAGGATGTGGCCGGGGTCTCTGGCATATGGGTGTGGGGGCAGGGTGTGGAGATTGCAGGGTCTGCCTGCAGTCTTGGAAAAGGAGAGCCTTCCCACAGGGCTGGCTGAATGGCCAGAAACTGGGGCAGAGTTGGGCAGGTCTTCCAGGGTTGGTGCCCAGGAGTGGGACATAGAGGAGGGTGCCTCTCTGCCTATAACCCCAGGCACTCACCTCTGGACCAGATGGGAGTTCCTTGGCTGATGGGAGCCACCAAATTCTTTATAAAGGCACTTAATGCTATGCAATTTTATCTTAGCATTGCTTTCATTCTGTCTCATAAATTTGGGTATGTTTTGCCTTCATTTTCATTGAATTCTAGGAAGACTTCAATTTCCTTCATTTCTTCATTAACCCAGTAATCATTCAGTAGGGAATTATTTAGTTTCTATGATTTTTTTAGGCGTTCTGTTGTTTCTATCCTTGTAAAATCCAGCTTTAATATGTGGTGGTATAATAGGATATAGATGTTATTTCAACTTTCTTATATCTGTTGATTTGCTTTTTCACTGAGTATGTGGATAATTTTGGAGAATGTTTCATGAGGCGCTGAGAAGAAGATAATTCATTTGTGTTTGGGTGAAATGTTCTGGAGATAGCTGTCAGGTCCAGTTGGTTCATAACATCTGTCAACTCCTCTATTTCTTTATTTAGTTTATATCTGGGTGTCCTGTCCATTGGTGAGAGTGGGGTATTGAAGTATCCTACTATCAATGTGTGAAGGTCAATTTGAGTTCTCGTGACATTTTCTTTTCTTTCCTTTTTTTTTTTTTTTTTTTAATAGATGTGAGTATCCTTGTGTTTTGGGCTTAGATGTTGAGAACTGAAAGATCATCTTTGTGGATTAATCTTTTGATGAATAGAAGTGTCGTTCCCCATTTTTTGAATAATTTTGGTATGAATATTTAGTTAGGTATTAGAGTAGCTACACCAGACTGCTTTTGGGTGCTATTAGGTTGGAAAATCTATCCATCAAATATCTATCTTTGATGTTGATATGTGCTTCTTGTATAGAGCAGAAGGATGTATCTTATTTTCACATTCATTCTGCTAGTCTGTCTTTTGAGGGGGAATTGAGTACACTGACATTTAGAGATATTACTGACAAATAATTGCTATTTCCTATTGTTTTGTTGTAGTTGTTGGTAGTGTGTGTGTGTGTGTGTGTGTGTGTGTGTGTGTGTGTGTGTGTGTGTGTGTTCCTTCTTTGGCATATTCTATTGTGAAAGTATTTATTGCTTATATTTTCTTGAATGTAAAATTCCTTGGTTTGGAGTTTTTCTTCTAGTACCTTTTGTAGGGCTTAATTTATTCAAAGATATTATTTAAATTTGACTTTATCATGGAATATCTCATTTTCTGCATTGATGGTGATTGAAGTTTTGCTCTTATAGTAGTCTTGGTTGTTATCTGTGGTCTGTTAGAGTCTGCAGCATATCTGTTCAGGTCCTCTAGCTTTCCAAGTCTCTGTTGAAAAATAAGGTATAATTCTAATAGGTCTTCCTTTTATGTAATTTGGCTTTTTTCTCTTGTAGCTTTTTAGTATTCATTCTTTGTTCTGTGTGTTTAGAGTTCTAATTATTATGTGGCAAGGAGTCTTTCTTGCTTGGTCCAATCTATTTGGTGTTCTGTAAGCGTCTTGTACCTTTATGGAAATGTCATTCTTTAGGTTAGGTACATTTTCTTCTATGATTTTGTTAAAAATATTTTTGTGGCCTTTTGAGCCAGGAATCTTCTTCTATTACTATTATTCTTAGCTTTGGTCTTCTTATAGGGCTGTAGATGTCCTGAATGTTTTGAATCATGGATTTTTTAGATTTAACATTTGCTTTGACCAATTTATCTATTTCTTCTATCATGTCTTTAATGTATAATATTCTCTCTTCCATTTCTTGTATTCTCTTAGTGATTCTTAGGTTTATTGCTCCTATTAGCTTACTAGATTTTTCCATTTCTAGGATTCCCTCAGTTTGAGTTTTCTTTATTGATTCTATTTCCATTTTCAGTTCTTGAATAGTTCTATTCCTTTCTCTCAACTGTTTGTTTTTTTTTTCTTGGATTTCTTGACATTCTTTAAGGGAGTTATTAATTTCCACTTTTGATTGTCTTTTCCTTGATTTCTTTAAGGGATTTATTAGTTTACTTTTATTTCTTTTTTAAAAAATTTAATTATTTACATTTTTTTCATTTTACATACCAATCCTAGTTCCCTCTCCCTCTTCTGCCCCCCATCTCCTTCAATCCCACCCTCCACCCACTCCTCAGAGAGCGTAAGGCCTCCCTTGGGAAGTCAACAAAGTCTATCATATAAAGTTGAGGTAAGACCAAGCCCGTCTCTGCTGTGTCAAGGCTGAACAAGATATCCATCCTTGGGAATGTGTTCCAAAAAACCATTTCATGCACCCAGGATAAATCTTGGTCCCATTGCCAGGAGCTCTCCAAGCAGATCTAGCCACATAACTGTCACCCACATTCAGGGGGCTTAGTTTAGTCTCATGCATGTTCCCCAGCTAACAGGCCAGAATCTGTGAGCTCCCACCAACTTGGGTCAACTGTTTCTGTGGTTTCCCCCATCATGATCTTGACCTCACTTGATCCTGTGATCCTTCCTCCCACTCTTCAGCTGAAGTCTAGGAGCTCAGCCCAGTACCTGGTTGTGGATCACTGCAACTGCTTCCATTAGTTATTGGATGTAGATTCTATAATGACAATCACTAATCTGATTGTAGGGGAAGGTAATTTCAGACACCCTCTCCATTATTGCTATGAGTCTTAGTTTGTGTCATCCTTGTAGACTCCTGGGGATTTCCCTAGTACCAGGTTTCTCCCTAACCCCCAGTGGTTACCTCTACCCAGATATCTCTTGTATTAGTCTCCTTCTCTTCTGTTCCCATTTCTCATCCCTTCCCTTCTATCCCTCCTCCAAGTTTACCCAGAAAATTTTTACTATTTTCCCTCCATTTATGTCCCTATTAGGGTTATCCTTTTCACCTAGCTTCTCTGGGGTTGTGGATTGTAGCCTGGTAATCCTTTGCTTTACATCCAATATCCATTTAAGTGTGAGTATATACCAAGTTTGTCTTTTTGGATCTGGTTTCATCTTCATAAAGTTGGTTCTAAGGGCTGGGCGGTGGTTGTGCACACCTTTAATTCCAGCACTCGGGAGGCAGAGGCAGGTGGATCTCTGTGACTTCAAGGCCAGTCTGGTCTACAGAGTGAGATCCAGGAAAGGTGCAAAGCTACACAGAGAAACCCTGTCTCTAAAAACTAAAAAAAAAAAAAAAAAAAAAAAAAAGCTGGTTCTAAGGTTATTTTGTTGTGCTTAAGCTGTGTTATAATATTCAGGGCTTGCTGTACTGGGATTGTTGGACTCTGGTGATGACATGATGCCATGGCTGTTGTTCATTGTGTTCTTAGGTTGACATTTAGGCATCTGGATTTGGAGTGATTATAGGTCTAGGTGGTGGTTTTCAGGTTTGTCTTTGTTGAATGGTTGTTTTCCTCCTTTGTTTCTGTATCTTCTTTGGCCTTCTGGTTACAGTGGCCCATGGTTAAGTACAAGGTCTCTGCCTGATTTGGAGATGACATTTGATGCCCTGAAGTGGTCTCTGGTCTAGCAGTGGATTACCATCCATGTTAGGGGCTGGAGTTCCAGCTATGTGCAAGGCCTTTGATCTGAATGGGATTCTCTGGGCTTTAGAATACTGGTCTGGCTTCTGGTAGAGTAGGAGTCTTCTACCTGGTTTTTAGGAAGCGGGCTTGGTCTCTGTGGTTTAGGATGATGCCTGGCTTCTAATGAGGAATGAGGATTCTTCAGAATGTGGGCTAGGCTAGTGTGACAAGGAGACAAAAGGCTGTTAGGGTTATGATGGGCAGGCACGGGCAGGGTGGAGACAGACTTACTTCGGATTCAGGGAGCTGGCTTGGCCTACTAGAGGTATAGGCTTGGATATACTGACAAGGAGAGGAGAGATAGTTTCATAATGCTGGGTGGCTTGGACAGGGTTGGAGGATAGTCTTTCCATGGGTTTAGGGAGCTGGCCTGGCCTCTCCATAATAAAATTTCTTAACATTTTTGTTTCAACAGCTATTGAGTAACTGAAAACTGTAGGAGGGAGATATCTGAAAAAGTACATGGGTCTTTGCAGCCTGGAGTCCATCATGGTAATGATGATCATGCCCAAGTTGTCCACCAGTGAGATTAGACAGATGATAAAGAACAATCCAAACAATGACATCTCTAGCTTAGGGTGATTAGTGATGCCCATAAGGAGGACTTCAGTCACTACTGTGATGTTATAGTTTTATAACCTAGTTTACCAGACAACCTGTTCTAACATGAGCATGATCAACAGAGTTCAACTATTATTATTGGAATAATTTTTATAAATTATTGTAAATGTTATAAGTCTAATTCTTTCAATTTTCAGTATTTAAAATCCCATCTGTAATATGCGTATCATATGTATATGCATAATATAGCACATATCTATATGCATTTAAAAAAGAAATAGACATAGATGTACAAGAATAGCTATAAACTAGATTTATGTTACAAAATAATATTATTTGATGTCTATGAATATTTTGTTTTGCAGGAGGAATATTCCCCTCCTATCAGGTGGCAACAACACATTTTAGCTTTGAAAATCACTACTCTGTTAAATATTCAGACAGTAATTATGTGTAGTGGATGATTTACTAGTTTCAAGATTCACAAACCCAGATAGACAGAGGATATGTACACAATAAATAAAAAGAGAGCTTAAAATAGAGATGGAGATATCATTTATTGATATGCACATTAAAGTGATTTAATATATTCAGAAATATGAATGGTATATGTAAATGTTTATTGTTGAAGCATGATCCTAATTTGTCTTATCAATAAATACCAGGAGTTAGATATTTGGGTAAAAGCTGAAATATCACAGAAGCAAAGGAGCAGCTACCAGAGACTTCTTACCTCTCTGAATCCTTGGAACAAAAGGGGTGAGATCTTGTCTCCACTTGCCTTATCAAGTCCTGTCTTCCATCTGTACAGACCTCCAGACCTCTCTGGTTAAGTAGTGGCTAGTTCCACCCTGTGATTTCCAGGCAAGCTTTATTTGTCAGAACACGAAGTATCACACAACATATTGTGCTTTTTTAAGTGTTGTATTCATAATTTCTATAATTATAAATGCATAGTTACATGTAATCACTATATTTAGTAATATGTCATAATGCATATGCTAATTATCCTGCAAGAGCAGCTCAAAACATTTATAAAATCTACCACCTCTCCTTTAAAACTGAATTATGAAGTATTTATACCTACAGATATAGTAGCTAAAAATGTTACAAGTGAAAGATAATGAGTAGATTGTAAATTTACTATAGAAGATCAAACTCAAATTAGATTTACATGAAGAAACCAACAAGAATATATTCACATGTGTATTTCTGATGTATTTCAGCATAGTGTACACAAAGGCAAATTTGGGCAAATACTTCATTGAAAACTTTTTCTGGCATGTCCCAACCTGACATGCCTGTTCATGTTTTCTAGAAGTCAAGGAGAACATTAGGATACGTTATATCTATTTTGCCCCAAGGAACCCTCAAAACTCACATGTGTATACTGTTTCCCATTTTTAACCAGGGCATAAACTTGACACAAAGGGGTTGCTCTCAGAGTGTTTTTGTACATCCTGCTAGTCAGTATTGAAGTCTTCAATGATATGAAATGTTAAGCAGCTAGAGAATTAGGTCAAGCATCTTATTTCCATTGGACCTATTTCAAACTTTGTCTGCACGTGTCCAGAGTAAAACTTGATTATGTTCTGTGCTTCAATTTCTATTTGAGATCAACTCTCTGTCAGATGTTGGGTTGATGAAGATCTTTTCCCATTCTGTAGGCTGTCACTTTGTCTTATTGACTGTGTCCTTTGCCTTATAGAAGCTTCTCAGTTTCAGGAGGTCCCATTTATTGATTATTGCTCTCAGTGTCCGTGCTACTGGTGTTATATTTAGAAAGTAGTCTCCTGTGCCAATGTGTTCAAGACTACTTCCTACTTTCCCTTCTATCAAGTTCAGTGTAACTAGTTTTATATTGAGGTCTTTGATATACTTGGACTTGAGGTTTGTGCATGGTGATGGATATGGATATATTTGCAATCTTTTACATGTTGACATCCAGTTATTCCAGCACCATTTGTTGAAGATGCTTTCTTTTTCCCATTGTACATTTTTGGCTTCTTTGTCAAAAATCAGGCATTCATAGGTGTGGAGGTTAATGTCAGGGTCTTCAATTCGATTCTGTTGGTCCACATACCAGTTTTTAATGCCAATACCAAGCTGTTTTTATTACTATAGCTCTATAGTAAAGCTTGAGGTCAGGAATGATGATGCCTCTAGAGGTTGCTTTATTGTACAGGATTGTTTTAACTATCGTGTGTTTTCTATTTTCCAAATGAAGTTGAGTATTGCTCATTCCAGATCTGTGAAGAATTGTGTTGGGATTTTGATGGGGATTGCACTGAATCTGTAGATTGCTTTTGGTAAGATTGCCATTTTTACTATGTTAATCCTACTTATTCATGAGCACTGGAGATTGTTCCATCTTTAATTTCTTTCTTCAGAGACTTAAAGCTCCTGTCATACAGGTCTTTCAGTTGCTTAGTTAGAGTTACCCCAAGGAGTTTTATATTATTTGTGGCTATTGTAAAGGGTGATGTTTCTCTGATTTTTTTCTCAGCCCATTTATCATTTGTGTATAGAAGCTAAACATCAAAATAATGAACAATCCAATTTAAAAAATGGGCTACAGAGATAAAAAGAGAATCCTCAAAGGAAGAATTTCAAATGACCAAAAGACATTTAGGAAATTGCTCACCATCCTTAGTCATCAGGGAGATGCAAATAGAAATAACTCTGAGATGCCATCTTACATCTGTCAGAATGGCTAAGATCAAAAGCACTGAAGACAGCTTATATTGGAGAGGATTTGGAGCGAGGGGAATACTCCCACATTGTTGGTGGGAACACAAACTTACACAGCCACTTCGGAAATCAGTGTGGTGGTTTCTCAGAAAATAGGGAATCAATCTTCCTCAAGACTCATCTATACCAATCTTTGGCATATACTCAAGGAATGCTCAATTTTACCACAGGGACACATGCTCAACTATGTTCATAGGAGTGTTATTCATAATAACCAGAACCTGGAAACAACCTAGATGCCCCTCAATCAAAGAATGGATAAAGAAAATATGGTATATAAACACAATGGAGTACTACTCAGCAGAGAAAAACAATGACATAATGAAATTTGCAGGCAAATGGATGGAACTAGAAAATATCATCCTGAGTGAGGTAACCCACACTCAGAAGAACAAACATGATATGTACTCACTCCTAAGTGGATAGTAGATGTAAAGCAAAGAATAACCAGACTATAACCCACAACTCCAGAGAAGCTAGTTAACAAGGAAGACCCAAAGAGGGACACATGGATTGCCCTGGGAAGGGGAGGTGGATGAGATCTCCATGAGTAAACTGGGGATGAGGGGTGGGCAATGGAGGGTAGGGGATAAGGGGTGAGAACATAGGGGAACAGGATAGTCATGATGGAACAGGGATCGAGTGGGAAAGTAATGAAAGATATACCATGATGGACGAGGACATCATGGGGATAGAGAGGGACCTAGTGCTAGGGAAATTCTCAGGAGTCCCCAGGGATGACCCCAGCTTGGACTACTAGAAATAGTGAAGAGAGTGCCTGAACTGAACTTGCTTACCCCAGTGATCAAATTGGTGAAAATGCTAACTATCATCACAGAGCTTTCTCCAGTGACAGAAGGAAGAAGATACAGAGATCCACAGTCAAACATCAGGCAGAGCTCCAAGAGTCCAGTCAAAGAGAGAAAAGAGGGACTCTATGAGCAAGGGCATCAAGATCATGATGGGGGAACCTGCAGAGATGATCAAACCAAGCTAGTGAGAAGTCATGAAAGTTGGATCAAGGGCTGTGAAGCCTTCATGGGATTGTGCTAAGCCCTCTGCAGTTGTGTAGCTTGATCTGCTTAGGGGGCCCCCTGGCGGTGAGGTAAGAATCTGTCCCTGGTGCATGAGCTAGCTTTTTGGAGCCCCACTACCTATGATGGGACAGCTTGTGCACACTTGAGGCAGGCAGAGGGGCTTTGACTTGCCTCAGTTGGATGTGCCTCCCCATGAGAGGCCTTGCCTTCTTTTGGGTGGGTGGGGGATTGGGAAGGCTAGGCTGGGGAGGCAGGAGGAGGGAAGAGAGGGATCTTTGACTGATACGTGTGAAACAAATTTTCTTAAAAAAATAAAAAAAATTCTATTTGAATAATTTTATAATCACTAAACAATATATCTGCATGATACAAATGTGTGGACTTATAAACTTTTCTCTAAAGGCACTTTTCAAATTATTTTGACATAATTATTTGTAGATTACAGTCAAGAGCCTACAAACATCTTAAGATGCCTGAGCAAATTAGCAAGAATTGTTTTTAGCATTGGTTTATTTTTTCCTTTTTTATAATTAAGAAATTTTATATTCATTTTACATACCAACCCCAGATACCTCTCTCCTCCCTCCTCCCACCCTCAGCCTTCCCCCCCAACCAACCACCTGTTCCCACCTCTCCAAGGCAAGGCTTCCCATGGACAGTCAGCAGAGCCTGGTACAATGATGAAGACTCTTAATTATCCATGGATAAAAGAAAAAGAAGTATATTGTTTTGTTTTAATACATTTAATACTTTGTATTTAAAATATTTTTTATCATGGTAATCTGTATAAGATGAAATTAAATAAGTTAAATAAAGCTTGCAATTACATGGGTAACTTGTTATAATTTGAAAAATTCCTGTTTATTTCATACACAATTTTTTCTTTCATTTTTTTAAATGATGAATGAGCTAAGACAGACACAGAAAAGGAAACATTGTGTGAGTCCCTTTAAAGTAAATAAACACATATTGGATCAAAACACAAACATAACACAAAACAGAGAGAAATATTTACTTTGATCAAATCAGAACATGGGATGGTATTTGTTTACTGTTGTGCCAAACTGAAGTTACTAATACACAGACTAAAGTGTCAGGCATGAAGAGTTACAAATGTGGAGATTTGCAGTGAAAGTCCAGGCCAACAGCCGCCAGCACTCTTAGTACACTTGATACAGTTTAACATTTTGCTTTCATGAAAACAGTATGCAATCACATCAAGTAGGAATGGAATTCAAACATATGGTTCAATAGATATGAGAATTGAAAAAAAATTGCACTAATTAAAAGTAGCCAAGGTACTAAGGTCACCTATACCACAAATAATTCTCAAAAAAATGCAATAGAAAAACAAAACATAGGTTTAGAAAACTTATTTCTAGTTCCCCGGGGAAGTGAGGGATTGGAGAGGAATGATTACCAAATAGCTTTGCAATGGAAGAGTTTTTTTTTCTGTTTTGGCATTTTTGTCTTATTTGTTTCTTGTTTGTTTGTCCTGATTTTAGGTTTTGTGGTTTTGTTCTGTTGTTATTTTGGTTTTTATGGTCCGTGTGTGGGAGTGGCATAGGGAGAGGGGAAGGAAGAGAGAGAAGAGCAGGGACAGGGAGAGGGAGAACATAAAATTGCTTTGATAGGGTGAGGGGAGGTTAGGGAGGGTCTGTGGGATGGGAAAAACATGATCAAAATATATTGCATGAAAAATTAATTTAAAATATGGTGTAATATCCGAAACTATACCCACAATGTCTAATCAAAGTCACTGAGCAAATGTGAGGTGAACAAAGAAGCCAGCAATGATCATGCCAAACTGGAGGGAGGAAAGCACACTGGGCCTCCTTCCTGCACAAAGAACTAGAGACACCAGAGGAAAGCCAGGGGAAGCAGAGGTGACTTCCTCAGGGAAGAGCACAGTGATTAGTTGTTCAGTCCCAAACTGCCAGCTCTGTAAACTACACACAAGTAACGTTACAACGACTGAGAAGATTATATTTCGGAATATATATGCATATCTTTCTACACATATGTTTACATTAGCAAGTAGTGAAAAAAGAGGCCATGCATTTGAAGGTGAGAAGGGACAGTTTGGAGAAACTAAAAGGAAAGTAAATTAGTTAAATTATCATGACAAAAATTTCAAAAACAGAATTTGATCTAGAGAGAGCTGGTGGTTGCATAATATTGAACTGTAATACTCACCACTAAGATAGTTTATGTCATGTGAATTCACCTCACTAAATTATTTTTCCTTCAACTTCATACTGTTCTATACAGTATTTGTGCAACTTTTTGAGACATTGCTATCTTATATTGAACCATAATAATTTGGTGGCTCCTCCCAAAATAAATTTACACTTTGCATTCTATCAGATTCACTCTGTTGTTGGAGGTAAGCACTAGGAGGTATCAGTCCAATGCAAGGTGTCATAAGTCGGTACGAATCTATGTACTCATAAATAAAATATAGGGAGTTAAATATATTTTATAAAAGCTTGTGATACTCAATTTAGTATCTCATACTACAAATCCATAGTATTTTGTAAGGTGGATACTTTTGAACCTATACAATGTTCATTCATTTATCTAAAACTTAACTTATTTGCTTCTTTGGTAAAATACAATGCTGCTAAATATTTCAATCTTTTGTTTGTTACTTTGGTTTTCAGATGAGTGGAAATCTTTGGCTTATTGATGGCTTTGCCTTGTCTCTCTGAAGTGACCAACCTGTAAACTTTTGTCAATTTAAAGGTTATAATATTATTATAGTATAATACTCTGGTGTTATATATTACATATGTTATATATTATTATAGGATAATACTATTGCTATAATGTTACAATTATTCTATTATAGTTATAATAATGCAATATTATAACTCTAATAGTATTACATCAAAATTATACATCATGATCAAAATATATATGTAATCTAAAAAAATTTCTCTTTTGTGAGTATATGTACATTCATCTATTTCATCCAGTTTCCCAAGGATTATTAACTCATGAGAAGTGCCTACATTATCAGTGCTTAAAATCCAGGGAAGATATCCCAGAGGGATTATATCTCATTTATCTTCCATTTAAAAATAGTAATGTAACAAACTCTATCAAGTAACAAATCAAAATCTATGGGAAAAGATCTGAATTGTTCCTCTTCACTGAGAGACTGTTTGTTCCCAGTACTTTAAATACTTACTCCATAGAGAGATGGATAAGTTATTAAAATTGCGAAGTGCTCTTGCCAAGGATCTGAAGTGATTCCTAGCTCCTACAACACATAGATTATAAACACCTGTAACTCAAGTTTCTAGGGAGTTTCAGTGCCTCTTTCTGGCTGCTTTGGATACCCCTATTCACATGAACATACCACCATAAAAATAAAAACTAAATATTTGGATGAACAAATCCATGATGATTTGTGCTGTCAGATAGTGTCTCAAATATGTGTCATTTTTGGGCTTAGAAGCAAAAAATTATTCACACTATCAGAAAATTTTAAAAAATTAATTTGTTTTGCAAGTTTTAAAAGTAACAGTAATATACTATGTATATTAATTTTTTATTAGATGTATGAATTCCAGGTGAGATACATTGTTCAGGCAGGGCTTAAGTATCTTATATGAATGTCAAAAGACCTAGCTTAATACCTACCTCAAGGAAGGCAAAGTTTCTTTAGTACCATGGGTAATAAACAGCATTATTTGCATTGATATTTTCACGCTGATGAAGATATTCTTTGCCACGATGACACATTTTAATTAATTACAGCACCACTTAGATGATATTTTGTTTATTTGGCTTTGATGGCATATCCACAGTTCAAGATAAAACAAAACTTAAAGCAATTCCTTTATGAATGCCTAGTGCTTCATTGTAAAATCATCTTTATATCCCAGATGGCCTCGATTATATGGCAAAGGCTGGTCTTGAAGTTCTGATCTTACTGCCATCACATTATAAGGTAGACTTTTCATTCCACAGCCATTTTTTAACATGTGACTTTTAAACAAATATTGTCTTCTGTATATAAAGTATACAGAATCTATCCATTAAAGAGAAATGGGTAGTAAGGAGTTATGATTAGGCCACTAAAGGATAAAAGTAACATAATAAACGCTTTCAGAGAACTGAATCCATGTACTACAATCAGTCCATTCACTTATATATACATGTGCTCTAAATAGTGGATTGAAATTAATTCCTGTAAAATCAATAAACATATTAAGCTAGTAAGCTCTATTGGGCTCTTATGTAAAAATAATACAACAGAACATTGTATCTGGGTAGAAAATGAATAGAAGAGTACATTGATATGGATGAGGGCTTAATATCTAAGCAATATATTTTACCTTGAGAAACTGAGAAAGTTTCACTATATATCCAAGTTACAAATGTGTAAAAATAACAAAATACAAAGACTTAACTTGTAGATAGTAAAACAAAGAGACACATTAACATTGAATGATTTATTGTAATATCCACAATAAATATCCATTTAAATTGTCCTGAAAGCTCTTATTCTCTTCCCTCAGAGACTTTAATCCTGTTAGCTCTTCTGTTGCCCTTTCATTCTAAAGCAATGCTTCTGTGCTGCTATGTTTATTTATTTTTAGTATATATATTTTAGTATATATATTTATATATGACACACACAACACACATATATATGTATACACACACACACACACACATATATATATATATATATATATATATATATATATATATATATATATATATATATGAGAGAGATAGACAGACAGACAGAATATCTTCTACTTTTCCTGTCATGGATATTTATTTCACTATTGTGAATTATTTGGATAAACTTTAACAGTATTCAAACTCTACAAGACAATATTGCACAGCTTTCTCACTGTTTTCTTAACAGCATCTTTTACATCTTTGTTCCTCAAGCTGTAGATTAAGGAATTCAACATAGGGATAACCTGGGTATAAAAGACAGAAATCACTTTATCAGTGTCAAAGGAGTGAATGGACATAGGCTACAAGTACATGAATATCAAAGTCCCATAGAAGACAATGACCACTGTCAGGTGGGATCCACATGTAGAGAAAGCCTTCCTTTTGCCCTCAGCTGAATTCATCCTGAGAATAGCTGTAAGGATGAATAGATACGGACACAATGACTACCAGAAGGGAAGAAAGCAAGTTAAAAGCTGACAAGATTAAAATTATCACCTCAATTTCATGTGTATTTGAGCAAGCCAAGGTTAAAAAGGGGAGAACATCACAGTAGAAATGGCTGATGATATTGTGGCTACAGAAGGACGAAGTGAAAATCTTTATGGTAAGTAGAAGTGATACAATTATACCATAGAGATAGGGAATAATGACTAGTAAAAAACATACTCTTCGTGACATAATGACAGTGTAGAGGGGTGGTTTACAGATGGCAACATACCAGTCAACAGACATTGCAGAGAGAATAAAAATTCACTGACAATGAACATAATAAAGAAAGACAACTGGATAGCACAAGAATAAAAATATATTGTATTTTGATCCACAAGAAAATTTCTTAACATTTTGGGTCGCATAGCAGTTGAATAACCAAGATCTGTAGTAGCAAGATGTCTGAGAAAGAAGTACATGGGTGTTTTCAATCTGGAATCCACCATGGTGAGGATGATCATGCCCAAGTTGCCAGCCAGTGAGATCAGACAGGTGATGAGGAACGGTCTGAATAATGGTTCTTTCATCTCAGGGTGGTCAGTGATGCCCATAAGGATGAAGTCAGTCACCACTGTGAGGCTGTGGGTCTGCATTCTAGCTTATCAGAAAGTCTTTTCTGAACAAAGGCACCAGTGTCATCAGCAGTTTCCAAATGTATATGGTGGTTTTATTTTGCAAACTAATATAGATCATATGTATATATAATAAAATATTTGATATCAGCCCATCTGTACAAAAAAGACGTAAATTCATAAGCTCATTTCTTCATTGTTTTTAATAATTTAATTTACTAAAAAGAACATAAACTGTCACCTTCATCTCATGATTATAACAAAAAAATGACAGGGGATTATGACCATTTGTCAAATATTTAAACATATATAACTCAAAATCTTAAAATCAAAAAGCTGATAAACCTTGATGGACAGATTCATGTAGAGATATAAATGTATTACAGATGTGAAAAGCAAAATAAATTTTTAAAAATTGTAGATTGTGGAGTTTCACATACTTGGGTAAAAATTATCTTTTATTTTTGATACAATTAATGTTACATTTAGACTTTTAAAATTATATTTTGTTATACTATATAAGATTCATGTCAATTATATAGACATTTCCTGAGAGTTTGCAAAAATTTAGCCAACTCTAATTACATGTGTAGTTATGTAGAATCCTAACATCTACAGACAAAACAGCTAGAGTTATCATAACATTTGTCAATGTATTTTATATCTGTATTAATGAGAAAATTATAGCACATCAAAATGTAATTGTCTGTATTTGAAGAAGCAAAATGGCGTGGAGTATATATCTGAGGAATTACTTGCACCTTGACCTAGTATATAGAAATATTCATTTGGAAAAAAACAATTTAGGATAAATAAAATACTTTCTCAACATAAATAAAAGTAAGAGAACTTTGTACTGTTCATTAAAAAGATGAAGGGTGATAAAATATTTCAGGGATTCTGTGCTGTGATGACCATTTACAAACATGATGATCCCAGGGACTTCAAACAGTCACTAGTTATAACTTACTCAGTCTCTGAATAAGGGACAATGAAATCAGTTTTTTAAAATGCTGTTTAAAGATTTGTTTGTATTTTTATGCTGCTTGCATAAATGATATCATGTGGCTTCTAATATGTTGTCTGATATTCTCACCTGTGCATCTAGTGATACTTTAATAAAAACATACTTTTCTCATATTAAATATGAAAAAACAGACAATTAAAATAGATAAATAGCTCTAGAAATTCTGGAAACCCCCTAGTCTATTCTATTAGTTTGATTTACAGTGATAAAATGTTAAGTGAATAAGAAAAATAGAATATCCATTTTCAATCAAGAAAAAGACTTGAATCTTATTTCATAAGCTAATTTCCTCAATAATTTAGTGTATGTAATCTAGCACAAATATGAAAAATATGTCATTATTCTAAATCTGCTGTTAACCATCTTATTCCTCTCTACTAATTTTTTCACATCTATTTTGGGATGAAAACTCCCTTTTCCTTAAGAATAGGAACATTTCCAGGGATGGCTCACCTACTCAAAGGTAATTGTTGCCAATCTGGAAGACCTGTTTGGCTCTCTGGAATCCACATAGTAGGAAATAACTAATTCTTAGAAAATAGAAATGATACCTGTCACCATTTAAGGAGGCAAAAAAAAAAAAACTGGAGGCCAGCGAGATTGTAGGTCCTTGAAGAGAATCTATTATGATAATTCTAAGTGGAAATTGTTTTCAAAGGAACCTTAAAGACTTACACACATAAATAAGTGGATCTTTCAATACTCATCATAGGATCAAATTTTTGCAGTAAATGTTGATTAAAGAGACCCACAAAAGCTCTGTGGTCACAAAAGCAGAGAATAAAAGACTCCAAAATACTCAACACTAAATACGACATTTACATCATAATCATATCCCTTGCTAGCAAGGCTCTGGAATCATCCCAGAAGAGAGTTATTTGTCTGAAGAAATCGTATGCAGCAGGGCAGTGTGTGATTATAGCCAGTTTTTCTAGACACAACAAGGTTGTTCTGCTTATGAAATAAGACTAGCTGTGATTGCATGCGAAAGAACTATAAGAAATAAAGCCAGACAAAAGTTAGAGTAAGGATAGGGAGGTGATGAGAAAGTTCCAACCCTAGCTGAGAAGCTATTGATGCCTTTTTATTTTTGTTAAGTAATTGAGAGTCATTACTACCTAAGGATGTACCCCCCCCGAAGGAAGAACCATACCCTGTTGCATGCAGATTTTAAATGTTTATTAAATGTATTCTTTATATCAATGCATAATAAACTAACTAGTTTAACATATCAAATATAACAGTATTTCTGTATTTTATATACATTCATGAATATCCTTACTTTGAAGTCTATTCATTAAGCAGGAAAAGTTATAGACTCTAAGGAACGCTGTTATTAGTTTAAATGTTTATAGATAATTGTTCTTTGTGTTAATTGATTGGCATTATTCTGAGTAAAGCAGAATTTGATAAATATGTGTGACTTGCACACCACAGTCAAGAACTAACACAATTATTAAATAAAATGTCTATCACAAAACAGCAAGTTAATCTTGAAATTTTAGACTCCAGTACTCCCCCCTAATCATTCATATATTCTGCAGTTCACTCTTACCCAGGTTTGAATACGCTGTGAATTGCTCTAATCACCTTACTTATATCTACTTAACCATCAGTGATAAAACCCACAAGAAATGTCCAAGAGGGACTATGTCACATTTATATTCCTGTTAGAAATTAGCAACATGAACATGTGTTGAATGATGGGAAACAAACGCAAAGAGACACACAAAAACACCTCAGGAATAAACTCTCCTCTGCTTCAGGAGCAAACTCTCCTCTGCTGCTGTTCCCCGAGAGAAAAATATTTTGAGCACTATTTAAAATACTTTAGATCCTCATGTCAAGAGTTTTATGATGATGAATTGTTTTCACACATGATTCTGAGTTTTCTTCTTTTGTGTTAAAACTAATTGGCATGTTTTGAAATTGAATATTTTATCAAGTTTTAGTAGCTAATTATAGAAACATTCTTTAGATCCTCAGAATACTAGAATTTCAATATAGATGATTCCTAGGCTAGATATTTATATAGAAGGATATTTTCCAGATTAACCAGTGCCTAATATTGAGTTAAAGAGACTTTGCATCATAGTTTGATTAAGCAAGTATCATGGGCAAAGAATTGTGTAATTTTCTGATTAAAACTGTCATTGATTTGGGATCAAAGTTTCACATCTGCGTCTTTATTTCAAGCCACATGTTTGCATATGTGTGTGTAAAGATGTATATAAGAGGTATGTACAACTTTTTAAAGGATGTATTTTCAAAAATAAATTACAAAAATTTTAGATATTTTATTTAATCTTATTTGAATAATAAAAACTCACAAAATGACATTTGAAACCTATTGACTATGCCATGAAATCTACTCAGAACTGATATTTCCATAAATCCGGAAAGAAATCACAACCACACAGTTGTGACATCACTGACCACCCTGAGCTTCACGTACCATTGTTCATACTATTCCCCATCATCTATCTGATCTCACTGGTTGGCAACTTGGGTATGATCTTCCTAACCGTGGTGGGTTCCAGGCTGCAAAAACCCATGTACTTCTTTCTCAAATACCTCCCTATCACAAATCTTGATTACTCAGATGCTGGGGACTCAAATGTTGAGAAGTTTTATCGTAGATCAAAAAACAGTATCATTTTATTTTTGTACTTGCAAGTTTTCTTTCTTTAGTATGTTCATTGTTAGTGAACTTTTTATTCTTTCTGCAATGTCTTATGACTGTTTTGTGGTCATCTATAAACCACTCCTCTGCAATGCCATCATGTTACAAAGAGTATGTTGGGTCCTGGTGGCAACCCTGTACCTTTACAGTGTATTTGTTGCTCTCATAATCACCTTAAATATTTTCTCTTCACTCTTCTGTGACCACAATGTTATCAGTCTACTTTCATGGTCTGCCATTGATATCTCTTCTCTGTTCAAATAAAGAGGAAAGTGAAATGATAATTTTAATTTTATCTGCTATTAACTTGATTCCCTCTCTTCTAGTCATCCTTATCTTATATCTGCTTATTCTCAAAGCTATTGTCAGGATGAAATTGGCTGAGGATAGGCAGAAGGTTTTTTTCCACCTGTGAGTCTCACCTGACAGTGGTCATTGTCTTCTATGGCAGCTTCTACTACCATTGTCTTGTTACTGGAATATTCTTAATTCCTTATTTAAATTTCTGTTTACTGGATGATTTAATGTTTTCGTTCTGCATAGAAAGTACCTTCCTTGTAAAATAGCCTTCTATATAAAATATCTACATAACTTTTTTGGGCAAATCTCATTTAGAACACTTTGTAGGTAACTTCTAAAATTAAAGGTAATATATATGAACATATCTAATATCTCATTGTCCTTTCCATCTTTGGCCCAGCAGAATGGCTCCTGCAAAGAAGGATGGCGAGAAGAAGAAGGGCTGTCTGCCATCAATGAGGTGGTGACCCGAGAATACAGTACCAACATTCACAAGCACATCCATGGAGTGGGTTTCAAGAAGCGTGCTCCTAGGACACTCAAAGAAATACGGAAATTTTCCATGAAGGAGATGGTGACTCCAGATGTGCACATTAATACCAGGTTCAATAAAGCCGTCTGGGCCAAAGGAATAAGGAATGATCAATACTGTATCCGTGTATGTTTGTCCAGAAAACTTAATGTGTATGAGGACTCACCAAACAAGCTCTACACATTGGTAGCTTATGTACCTGTTACCACATTCAAAAATCTACAGACAGTCAATGTGGATGAGAACTACTAAGCTGCTGAGTGTCAAATAAAGTTGGAGAACTAAAAAAAAAAAAAAGAGTAGCCATTATTAGTTTTGTTGTATATTTTGAACACCAGCATTGACTGACTTCTTAAGAAGAGATTACAAATAATGCAGTATTTCACAAAAGAGAATAAATCTCTGTCATAGTTTTAATATAATCATGAGATGAAGTTAACAGTTCGTGTTCAATTTGGAAAAGGAAAAATTATTGAAAGACATGAGTTAATGTACATATATAGGTATGTCTTTTGTACAGGTGTTCTCAAATATAAATATTTTATTAAATATATTATTTTTATTAGTTTCCAAAATAAAAGTCATCCTATATATTTGCAAATTTCTGATGACACTGGTGTCTCTATTCAGAACATGCTTTCTGATATGAAGAGACTCTAAAGACTCATATTATACTCATAGATAAGTGTGTCTCCCAACATGCATCACAGAATCATTATTTTGCAGTAAATGATGATTAACAGAGATCGAAACTGCTCAGGGTGTAGGGAATAAAAGACTTCAAATACACAGCCCTAAATGTGACATCTATATCACATCATTTGCTAGAAAGCTAGCATCCCAGAAGAAGTGTGGGTATGAGGAGAGTGTAAGCATCAGGAGCAGTCCATGAACATAGGCAAACTGTGATTTCCAGATATATCAGGGTTGTGCTAATGAACTGAACGTGACTGTGACTTCATGCACAAGAATGACATGAGGTCAAGACAGGAAAATCTTGAAGTAAAAGGGGGAATTAGTTAGGCAATCTTAACCCTAACTGAGAATCTAACTGTTAATTTATGATTGTTGCATAAGGAAGATTCATTGTTCTTTAGGGATATGTCTCCTATGGGAATATCCAAAGCCTCCTGCAAAAATTTTAACTATTTAACTGGTTTAACACACAAATTTAAAAGCATTTCTGTATTTTCCATGCTTTCACGTGTATCCTTATTTTGAAGTATATTAATTAATTGGGAATATTACAAACTCTTTAAGGAGAACTGTTTTTGACCACAATATTGTAAATCATGAAGGTAGATTTTCATTACTAGATGAAATATTGATTTTGGATGAAATATTGATTTTAATTGTTAAGCATTACTCTGAGTAAATCAGAATTTGAAAAATGCATGTAACTTGCACTCTACAATAAAGAGCTAACATGTTTATTAAATAAGGTATCTAACAAAAATAGCATAATTAATCTTAAAATTTTAGATTGAAGCTCCCTCCAAATCCTTTAAATATTCTGCAGTTCCCTCTAACTCAAGGAACAGCACAAGCATGTTTCAATACACTATGAGTGCCCCTAATTCACCTTGTTTATGTCCACTTAACCATTAGTGATAAAACCTATAGGAAATGCTCCAGAGGAATTGTGCGTTTTTATCTTTTGGTTAGAAATAAACATAGTGCAGTATTTTACAAGAGATAATAAATCCAACATACAACAAAATGACAGCCTACAGAATGGGAAATGATTTTTGCCAACCCCACATCTGACAGAGGGCTGATCTCCAGAATATATAAAGAACTCAAGAAACTAGACATCAAAATACTAAAAAAAAAAGTTAAAAAATGGGCTACAGATCTAAACAGAGAATTCACAACAGAAGAATCCCAAATGTCTGCAAGACATTTAAGGAATTGCTCAACTCCTTTTCATCAAGGAATTGCAAATCAAAATGACTCTGAGGTACTATCATACACCTGTCAGAATGGCTAAGATCAAAATCACTGATGTCAGCTTATGTTGGAAAGGATGTGGAACAAGAGGAACACTCCTCCACTATTGGTAGAAGTGCAAACTTGTACAGTCAATTTGGAAATTAGTATGGTGGTTTCTCAGAAAATTGGGAATCGATCTACCACTCTTGGGCATATAACCAAGGGATGTTCAAACATACAACAAGGACTATTGCTCAACTATGTTCATAGCTGCATTATTCATAATAGCCAGAACCTGGAAGCAACCTAGATGCCCCTCAACTGAAGAATAGATAAAGAAAATGTGGTTCATATACACAATGGAGTATTACTCAGCTATAAAAAAAACAATAGCATCATGAAATTTGCAGACAAATGAATAGAACTAGAAAATATCATCCTGAATGAGGTAATCCAGACTCAGAAAGACAAACATGGTATGTACTCAATAAGTGGATACTAGATGTAAAGCATCTACAGGATAATCAGACTATAACCCACTGGTCCAGAGAAGCTAGGAAACAAGGAGGATCCTAAGAGGAATGTAATGATCACCTTGGAAAGGGGAAACAGAGGAGATCCCGATAAGTAAACTGGGAATGGTGGGGGGAATAGAGGGTTGGGGATGGGGGCTGAGAACATAAGGGAATGTGATGGTCCAGCTGGGATGGGGGGAACAGAGTGGGAAAGTAATGAAAGAGATTTCTTGATAGAGAGAGACACTATGGGGTAAGGGAGAAATCTAGTGCTAGGAAATTCCAAGGAATCCACCAGGAAGACCTCAGATTAGACTACTAGCAACTACGGCTTACACTAGTAATCAGATTGGTGAATACCCTAACTATCATCACAGAGCCTTTATCCAGTAATTTATGGAAGCAGGTGCAGAGATTCACAACCATGCACCAGGCTGAGCTCTGAAAGTCCATTGGAATAGAAAGAAGAGGAATTATAGGAGCAAGAGTGGTCAAGATCATGATGGCAAAATCTAAAAAGATGACTGAACCAAGCTCAAAGGAACTCAAGAACTTTAGACTGACATCCATGGAACCTGCATGGGACTGGACTAGACAGACCCTCTGCATATTAGAGACAGTTCTGTAGCTGGATCTGTTTGAGGGGTCCCTGGCAGTGGATCAAGGTGCATTTCCTGGTGCATGAGCTGGCTTTCTGGATCCCATTACCTGTTGTGTGACACCTTGTTCATCCACGATAAAGAGGGAAGGGGATTAGTACTGCCTCAACTGAATGTACCAGGCTTAGCTGTTCTCCCATGGGAGAACTTACCCTCTTGAAGGAGGGGATTGGGGTTGGAGGTAGAGCCTGGGGGAGAGCAGAAGGAGGGATGAGAGGAGGATCTGTGGTTGGTTTGTAAAATGAATAAAAAAAAAAGAAATGAACAAACTGAAAATGTGCCGAATCGTGGAAAAAAAATTAAACAAACAAACAATACTTCTGGAATAAAAGCCTTTTCTCTTGCTGTTTACTGAGAGAACATTGTTGTGAGCACTGTTTAAAACATTTCAAATCCTGTTGTCAAGAGGATTTGTGATGGTGAATTTCTATTCACAAATGGTTTGTAGTTCTCTTCTTTAGGATAAGATGGTATGCAAACTGATTGACAAGTTGATGAAATTAATCTTTTATTAAGTTTTAATAGTTTACTACATGCTGCTTATTTGAAAGCTGTGTTTGCAGACATAGAGATGTTCATCAAAGAATATCCAATGCTCAATCTCTAGTGCCAGAATGACAAAGTTGGATGATTTATATACATTTTGAATATTAATTTTTATAGTTTTGTTACAGGTGATGATTTTCTTTGCCACAGACACTTTTGAAGTTATATTTGGTTCCACTCATCTGATAATGCATAAGATTGACTTTTTGTCAAGCCCATAGAATGATAGTCAAACAAAGCCTAAATCTATTCCTTTATTAGTGTTTTCATTTTTCAAGTCATCCTATGTAACCCAGATGGACCTCAGACTAACTATGTAGTTCATGCTGATCTTGGAATCCTGATCAATCTGCCTACACATTCCAATTAATAATAGGACTGGCATTTCATCCAATTATCAAAACTTAGTAAATGACTTACAAGAAATATACTTTCCATCTAGAAATTAAATGCTAAGTCATTCAGTAAAGAGAAATAGGAAGTAAGAAATTAAGATAATCCAATAGGAAGACATAATAAAGCAGTAGAAGCTGCCATGGAAAACATCAGCCGTCTTACATAAACACACACACACACACACACACACACACACATGTTACATTTGTAATTATACAACATTAGATGATACATTGAAATCAGGAACTATTTAAACATTAAATGTATGCTATTAATTATTGTCATTGCAATTGTATATGATCTGATATGAAAGAGAAGCAGAATCAGGATGTAGGATTTTCTGTGCCAGGAAGGCATCCGTGTGCTCTGATATTACTGTGACCTTAATATCAAAGTGAGAGACTTCACTTACTTGATATTCTGATAAGATTTTTAACACAGTTTCATATACAAGTACATGAATGCTAAGTATATGTAAATATTAAAATAATAACGATGCATTTTTATACAAATAAATACATTTTATATTTATACACAGATACACATGAGCACCATATAATTTAATGTAAATTCCATTCATAAAACGTATTTAAATCATCAAGACACCTGTCTTTATCTTCATGAATACACAATAAACACATTGTTACCCTCTTTGAGTCTACACATTTTAAAACAACTTTTCAGTGCTACTTCATTTCTTCAATTTTTTTGGTTTATAATCTTTCTCCTTTTCAGAGAAGAGTATTACTTTAGTATTTTCTTCACTGAAACTTATAAAGCATTTACATTTATTTGTTCTGAAATAAGATAAGCTTTAACACCTGTGACTTCTATGAGAAGTTATTATATATAGTTTTCCCTGTCTTTTTAATGGCATGTTTTACATCTTTATTCCTCAAGCTGTATATCAAAGGATTCAACATAGGGATAATTAGGGTATAAAAGATGGAAGCCACTTTGTCAGTTTTGAAGGAGTGACTGGACTTAGGTTGCACATACATAAATATCAAAGTTCCATAGAAAACAGTGACCACTGTCAGGTGGGACCCACAGGTGGAGAAAGCCTTGCGTTGGCCCTCAGCCGAGTTCATCCTGAGAATAGCTTTGAGAATAAGCAAATAGGAGATGAGGATCACCAGAAGAGAGGAAATCAAGTTAATAGCAGATAAAATTAAAATTATCATTTCAATTTCTTCTGCATTTGAGCAGAGCAGAGAAATCAAGGGCAATCCATCACAGTAGAAATGATGGATGACATTGTAGCCACAGAAGGGTGAAGAGAAAATATTTATAGTGACTATGAGAGAAACAAATATACTGTAAAGGTATGGAACTGCCACCAGTACCCAACATATAGTTTGTGACATGATTACATTGTAGAGCAAAGGGTTACAGATGGCTACATAGCGGTCATAGGACATCACAGATAGAACAAACAGTTCACAAGCAATGAACAGAAGAAAGAAGGCTAATTGTGTGGCACAAAGATGAAATGATATTGTATTTTGACTGACAACAAAATTTGCTAACATTTTAGGTCCAATAGCAGTTGAATAACCAAGATCTGTGATAGCAAGGTGTCTGAGAAAAAAGTACATGGGTGTTTTCAGTCTGGAATCCACCATGGTGAGGATGATCATGCCCAAATTGCCCACCAGTGAGATAAGATAGATGATGAGGAATAGTATGAACAATGGGATCTGTAGCTCAGGGTGGTCAGTGATGCCCAGCAGGATGAATTCTGTCACCATTGAAAGGTTGTGGGTCTCCATATGTGTATACCAGAAAAGATGCTCTGAATAGAGACCATAGCACAGTCAAAAGATACAAATGTTATCTTTTTTTTGTAAATTTTTATTATTCAAGCTATAATGTGTCCAAAAATTTTAATTTAATATTTGAAAATAAATCTACTTTTTTAAAGAAAAGATGCACATACACTCCTATGCACATCTATACACATTTATATACAATCATGGGACTTATAATAAACAAAGACATAGATATGAATCTTTGATTCTCTTCCAATGTAAGTTTTAATCAGAGAATTACAAAATTCTCTGCCAACAGTATCTGGTTTTCCCCATTGGGATGTGTACTGTCACTTTAATATAATGGTTTGACAGCAGTCAATATGGAAAACAACCTTCTCCCTACATCACATACACAACACAGGCAATTTCCAGCATCAAACTCGGTTAATTTCAGTATATAGGAATATCTCTAGACAGACAGACAGATACACACACACACACACACACACACACACACGCATATGCGTGTGTGTGTGTGTGTGTGTGTGTGTGTGTGTATGTGTGTGTGTGTGTGTTAAAACTTTCAAGTTGTATATAGCTGGATTTACATACATGTTGATAATCTTTTTACCTTTGCTTTTATTTTTGAAATGATCACTATTTCATTTTGACATTTAACAATTTCAATTTGTTATAACATGTAAATTGCATGGCAATAATAATACACATACCTATTGAAAATTTTTAAAGATGCACTCAACTCTAGTTACATGTGTATATCTAAAGAATCCTAAGACATACAAGTAGAACATCCAAAGTTATTAATAATGATCCCTAACAGTCAGTTGCAATCTCACTCAGAATTATCTTTATTTGAACTAACCAAAGGACATGTGAGGAAGTGTGTCTGTGCAATCCTCTTATACACTGACCTATGATATATAATGGTTCCTTTGGGAAAACAAGTTGGTATGTAAAAAATATTTTTGGCATATATAATGCCAAGAGAACTCTGGATGGCTTTTTCAAAACCTGAAGTATAAGAACGTGAGTGAACCAAGGAGTCTGGCCTCTCTGGCAATAGTCCACAAAGATGATGAACATATGGATTTCAACCAGTCACTGGTTACACTAACTTACCTGAAAGATTTTTCCTTGTTTATCTGTTTGTGTTCATCCTAAAGGGTTGGGGCTTAGCTTCTTTGTTAGATCTGTAGAGATGAGCAAATAAGAAGTTGGTCATGAAAAACGGAGTACATACAAGCTATGCTAGTCTGGAGCTTTAAAAGCCAAGAAGCAATATTCACAGTTTGCTGTCATTGTGATTGAACTTTTTATCACATTATTATATTAATAAAACTTTTAAGTGAGTCTTTTTATATAAAAAATAACCTTTTTGAGAGAAGACACCTTTTTTGATAACATAATATAATTTATGTTAATGTCACAAGGAAGACAAATGCTTCATGTTGGAATCTAGACAAATATCACAAATGAGCGGAAACTTTAAGAGAATTAATTATTAAATTAGCTTATAATCAAACTCTCAAAAGGGAGTTTTGAACAAGGGATACTATGTTACAGTATTATAATTTTTAGAATAGAATTTCTAAGTATGGTTGCCAAATGTTGTGATAGATGTTTAATGCTTGATACTGTATAAAACTTTAACTGTAGTGTAGATACCACAAAGCAAAATCAAAGTGCAGTACAATGGCATTTGCACAGATGCAACTAGAAAATCATTCTGTGTAGTTAGTTCACAGGAACAGCTTCCAAACATGAAATAGAATACCATGCAATAAATTTCTATACTCCAATAAAGCTTGCCTGAAATCACAGGAGGAGAACAATTATTACTTTTGAAAATATGTATGAATTGTAATTATGGTAGAAAATGTTGTCTCTGAGAAAATGGCAGTGAAAAATTCCACTTCTTTTCATAAAGGTGAGTATACACAATTTGTACTTAAATAACTTAAAAGTTTATAAAATTTAGCTACCTGACATTCTCCTTTTTACCATTATATACTTCATCCCTTAAACATGTAAAAAATATCAAGTATCGCAAAACTTAATTCATTACATCATGGTCCCTTTCATTCGTTTATTTTGCAATGAAAAAATAGGTAAAAAGTTAAATATACTGACTTCCAATTTTCTCATAATTAAAGAAAAACAAAACAGTTTTCTCCTGTACACTCTTAGGGCTCAATGTAAAAAAAAAAATTCATTCATTTTACAAATAGATTATTATGCAAACTGAATAGCTTGCATGTTATTATTGAAAACTATAATCTCTGGAAAATTAAGACCATTTAATACAAAAGGAAGAAACATAAAAGATATAATTAAGTCTCTCTTGACTCTCAAGTAATGGTTTCACACCTCATATGGGATAAAAACTTCATTTCCCTCATCAAGGAATCAGACAATGGGTCAGAGAGATCTTGCCACAGTTAAAACCACTGAGTATGGGGATCCAAGTGTGAGCCTGAGGACACAAGGATGGGAGGGGAAAACTGACTCATGTACTTGTCCTCTCATCTGTGCACATGTGCATACACATGTAAAATATGTTAAAAATTTTAAAGGATCCAAAAGTAAACACATGTAGAACTTTTCCCTAGAAAGATTACTTGCTGAAGTTTCAATTATTTTAGGTTACGTTAAGAAAGTGGATTTTAATTTTCTCTCTCTCTCTCTCTCTCTCTCTCTCTCTCTCTCTCTCTCTCTGTGTGTGTCTGTCTGTCTGTCTGTCTGTCTCTCTCTCTCTCTCTCTCTCTCTCTCTCTCTCTCTTTCCTGTCATTCTCTGTATAGTTTGTTTCCTTATCCTAGATGCTCCACCACACTGGATTTTGGAATAATTTTTTTGTAGGTGCTCCTTAATAAATAAAATTAAAAATATAACTAAAGATTAGAAAGAAAATATGACACACTTAACATTTGTGTTCTCAAATTCTTTCCTTTAAATAAAGTCAGTTTTCTTTAAATGTCTTATTTAAATTTCATTTTATTTACTGTCTATGTCTTCTCATCTCGGCCCTTTACTAGTTATAAAATTAAGTGTGTGTGTGTGTGTGTGTGTGTGTGTGTGTGGGTGTGTGTGTGGTGTAAGATAGAGAGGTGGAGAACTAGAGTGAGAGGGAGAGTGAATGAGTGAGTGAGAGAAAGAGAGGGAGAGAAAGAGTGAGAGAGAGTGTTGTTTTCTAAGCATAAAATACCAAAAAATATTTCTGAGTATACTCAAAAGGTAATTAATATCATTTTCCCTTTCACCTCAGAGGAAATGCTGAAAAAATCAACATGAAATAGATATATGAAGAAATTATCTTCCTGCTCAGACATTATTGAAAGAGTAGAAAATGAATCTTCAGATGGTAAGACTTTAGCACAGGATGCCACATCTCCTTATGCTGAAACCACAGTGCTCTGCCTGACACTTTGCTACCTGTTGTGAAATTCTTGTCTTCATTTCCCACTGTGGCTCTCAGCATGGGCTTCTGAGATCTATTTATGTGTGTTTTTTAAAACCATAGAGGCTCTCCCTAAGGAGATGCCAAGAAACAATTAGCAGCAATACTTTTGAAAGTCTAATTGGCCCAGCCATATCCACTGGAGTCATGAAGTGAGCGGGAGCTCTTTGACATGGTTCCAGCACAGTTGAGCCAAATGCTAGGATGGCTGTCATCTCACTTCCGGTTTTGGTCTCTGAGTGTTGCATGCTTGGGGGTTGGGGCATTCCACATTATAATTCATGCAATATCTTTTCATGAGAAAATTATGTCTGAGTCTCTTTAGGAAAGCCCTAAACATTTTTATCCATTCTGCTTTTAGGGAGATAAATTGGTTGTGTTGGAAATTTTTCTGTCATAAGCGTAACATTTTTGGATTTTCTTTTTTTCCCTTTTTCATTCAAGAATGAGAATACTGATTTAACTTGGTATTTGTAAAATCCTCTTAGAGTTGTCAGGAACAAAATATAAAAAGCCAATGAACTCACAGCAGCAGTGATGACCTACATAAGACCACTATATTAAGTAGTTAATGATTGCTGGGGAAATGAAAGATGTTTTGTCAGTGGTTATAGCCACTGGCAAAATGCCCATGTTCATGTAAATAATCTTTTACCATATCCCTTTAATCAGCCCCTAGGAAACATAAAATCTTATATAAATAAAATGAATAAATGAATCAAAAAAAGGAAACATGAAGGTATGAAAGGTGATATCTGGGAAAAGGGAGGGCATTATAGGATAAGGAGCAAGACAGGAGGGAATAATGAGTGACTTTGAAAAACCACCATGCAAATAAATGAAAATGTTATAGCCTCTCATTTTATGTAGTTAATATACTCTAACTAAACCAAATATTTATAAAATCATAGTCAACATATGAGTAGAGGACATGCTTTCAGCATGGGTTTAGACTGAATTCAAATGTAATAAGCACTTAAGATTTACAATATGAAATTACATTCTATTATTAATCCTTGAATAATATTTAAGTAGATTCCAAAATCTTGGCTAGAACATATGCTAAAGTGAACATAAGAGTATTATATCTTTAGTATCTTAATATCAATACTTATGGAAAGATGAACATAAGTGGCATTGTTGGATTGAAAAATAGATATGCAGATAGATATAGATGGTGATGATAGATGATAGATACATAGGTAAATAGATAGAGTCATAGTAAAATATCAGTTGTCCCTGACATTAGTTTATAACTTCCTAGCATCTTATTAGACTCTCAAATAATTTAGGTAAAATAATTTAAAGCTTGAAATTTCCTGCTAAATGTGCTTATCAGCTGTAGGAGCTCCCTTGTAGAATTTTTGGGATAGCTTATATAGATTATCATATCATCTGCAAATAGTGAAAGTTTGACTTCTTCCTTTCCAATTGGTATCTCCTTGATCTCCTTTAGTTGTCTTATTGCTCTAGCTATAACTTCAAGTACTGTATTGAATAGATATATAGAGAGTGGACACCTTTGTCTTGTTTCTGATTTTAGTGGAAGTGCTTTAACTGTGTCTCCATTTAATTTGATATTGGCTATTAACTTGCTGTAATTGCCTTTATTATGTTTAAGTCTATCCCTTGTATCCTTAATCTCATCTCTCCAAGAGTTTTATCACGAAGGGGTGTTGGATTTTGTCAAATATTTTCAGCATCTAAAGAGATGCTTACGTGTTGTTTTTTTTCTTGCATTTTGTTTATATGGTGGATTAATTGACAGAATTTTTTGTATGGTGAACCATCCCTGCATCTCTAAGATGTAGCCTCCTCGATCATAGTGGATGATCTTTTTGATATTTTCTTGGATTTGCTTTGTATTTTATTGAGTATTTTTGCATCAATGTTTATGAGGGAAATTGGTCTGTAATTATCTTTCTATGTTGAATCTTTGTATGTTTTATGTATTAGGCTGACTGTGGTATCATAAAATGAATTTGGCAATGTTCCTTCTGTTTCTATTTTATGTAATAATTTTAGGAGTATTTGTATTATGTCTTCTTTGAAAGTCTGGTAGAATTCTGCTCTAAAACACTCTGGACGTGGGCTTTTTGTTGGGAGACTTTTAATGACTTCTATTTCCTTAGGAGTTATAGGTCTATTTAATTTGTTTATATTAATTAACATTGGTAAGTGGTATCTATTGAGAAAACTGTTCATTTCTGATAGACTTTCCTATTTTCTGGAGTACAAGTTTTTTGAAGTATGACCCAATTATTGTCTAGATTTCCTCATTGTCTGTTGTTATAACCCTGTTCTCAGATTTTCTGGAGCTGGAATTATGGACAGTTGTAGCAGTGATGTAAATGGTGTCAACAAAATCCAGATCCTTTACAAGAGAATCTATTGGTAGCCTGAAAGTTTGGCTCTCAAGGCTACACCTAGGATTCAAAAAGAAAGGCCACAGCATAGCAAAATTTAACTTAGGGATTTTTATCTGAGAGGTAAAGACTCATATTCATGATCTGAGGATCAAGCTCCTGCTACAGCTCTAATTCTCTCTACAGCTCTAATTCTTCCTAGTTCTAATTTCTTCTATGTTCTAATTCTTTCTTGTTCTCCTTTCTTCTATACAGCTATATACATATTTTTCAGGAGGCTTTTTTCAATAATAAGAAGAGTTACAAAGCTGCCTCTGAAGGTCATAGCATATTCCTAATTAAATTATTTTAACAATGAAGTCATATGCCACCTATTTATTGTAATATTATATGTAATATAAAACATTAAAATAAAAAAAACATGAATTTAGGATTACTAAAATAAGCTTTCCAATACAAAACTCTAGTCAATTTTATCCTTCAGTATTTTTTACAAATTAAGCCTTAGCATGTCATGGTGCTTAGTTAGTTGATAAAGTACAAATGCCATAAACATCCCCTTTATCCATATTAAAAATTATGTTTCTTACTGGTTGGATGCACTTAATGCAGAAAAACATACTGGTCAAAGATCTGAGAGTAAGCAAGCAGTGGTAGAGTGCTTGGTCCCAAATGACACAGCTATTTCTCCCTCTCTACTGCCTAGGGGATATCACATAGGAGGGAGCAGAAAGAATTTAAGGGTTGGGGTAACTGAGATATAGAGTGAAATCATGTCTTCTGGAAATGACATTGAGGTTTAACTCACAAACTGCAGCTAACATTCCAGTGTGTATTGGAGAGTCTCTGAGACTCCATTATTTCCTGAAGAAAAGAAGTGGACTGTCATTTTCTTGGGTGCTCTAAATAGCTTATGCAAATTCCATTAAACAGCTGTCACCTAATCTTGAGCAAGTAACTCTTGTTAAACTAGGTGCATCACACAAACCAAAGAAGAAAGAAGAAGGGGGATGTTTGAAAAGAAGGGTTTCAGTTAGGGAGGGAGGGCGATGAGGGACTCAAGAATGGAAGTGTACCAGCACAGGCCCAAGGTTCCAAAAAGTCAGCTCATGCACCAAGGACAGGTCCAGGTCCCACTGCCTGGGGGCCTCCCAAACAGTACAAGCAATCCACTGTCTCACTTATCCAGAGGGCCTGGTCCAGGGGAGACCTTGCCTTGGAGGAGGTGGGAGTTGGGGATGGATTGGGGGTGAGGGCTGGGGGGTAGAAAAAGGGAGGATGGAGGAATCAATGGCTGATATGTCAAATTAAATTAATTTTAAAATAAAATATTTATAATGAAAAAAGAATGGAAGTGACAATAATTAAAATGCAGTATATAAATGCATGAAACTGTCAAACATACAAAAACAGAGCTAAATAAAAACACTATAATTTCATAAATCATAAGCACATGCAAATACAAACGTCAGAATGTTTATTTTAATAGAGAATTCTACAAGATCATTTAAAGTCTCTTTCGTACATACTGTACTTTCTCTCATGCATCATATGTCTCTTTAGATACAACCTATGTTCTACAGAGACCAAATCTCCTTGTATTTTGCAATAGGCTTGGATGTTATGTTTAAAATATAATATCCCCTGAATGAAATCATTCTCCACTATTGTAAGTATAGTATATGAGAATTTGATTAGCACCAGCATTCAGATAGTTAAATACACTGAATTTACACGGTTAAAATCAGGTAGTTAAGCACGCTGGTGCTTGTTGTACATTCCAGAGGAAAGAAGAGTGAGTCCACATTCAAACCTGGTTTGAAGGATTAATCTTACATGTACATTTTAAGAAAATGTGCTGAATAGTTTTTGCCATGTTCTTTGTAGGGCATCTTTCACATCTTTGTTCCTCAGGCTATAGATCAGAGGATTCAACAAGGGGATGACTAGAGTGTAAAATATGGATGATATTTTATCAGTGTCAATGGAATGACTAGATTCAGGTTGTACATACATAAATATCAATGTCCCGTAGAACACTATAACCACTGTTAGGTGGGACCCACAGGTGGAGAAAGCTTTGCGTCTACCCTCAGCAGAGTTCATCCTGAGAATGGCTATCAGGATGAGCAGGTAGGACATAAGAACAACTGTAAGGGAAGAAATCAAATCAAAAGCTGCAAAGATCATAACTATAAGTTCAACCTCACGTGTATTTGAGCAAAGCAAAGATATTAAGGGGATACAGTCACAAAAGAAATGATTAATGACATTGTGACCACAGAAGGATAAAGAGAAAATATTTATGGTGACAACAAGGGACATAAATGTACAGTAAAGATAAGTAATTGTAACTAGGACCCAACATACTTTATGTGACATGATGACAGTATAAAGCAGAGGCTTACATATGGCCACATAACGGTCATATGACATTGCAGACAAAATAAAAAGCTCACTGCCAATAAACAGAAGAAAGAAAGCTAGCTGTGTAGCACAAAGATAGTAGGAGATTGCATTTTGAGCTACAACAAAGTTTACCAACATTTTTGGTCCCACAGTTGTTGAATAAACAAAATCAGTAAAAGCCAAATGTTTAAGGAAGAAGTACATAGGTGTCTGTAGTTTGGCATCTACATTGGTGAGGATGATGATTCCCAAGTTGCCAATCACTGAGATCAGATAGATGATGAGGAATAACCCAAACAATGGGGCCTGCAGCTCAGGATTCTCAGTGATGCCCATTAGGATGAATTCAGTCACCATTGTGAGATTGTGTTTCTCCATTCTTCTTTATCATATAACCTGTTATTAATAGAAGCAATAGAATATTAAATATCTTTCAGCATTTATCTTTTGAAGAACATTTATTGAGCAAGACTACAAGTAAGAAATATCTGACTTTTCCAACTTAATATTTAAAATATTACTCACAGGAATATACAGATAAAGAGACAGAAACTAATTTGTATTTCTCATTTATAGTGATCTTACTGAAAACTACTTTACTACTTCAAGAGATTGTTAGATAATCCCAATGTAAAGATGAATTAGCACTGTCCTCTAAGTGTTTGCAACTTGTTAGTCTGGTAAACACCACATGTAGTTCTTGAATTCATCTCCAAACAATATATATTAATAATCCACATATAATTTTATAGTTCTATACTTAAATAATAGATGATAGATAGGAAATTAGATTTTATCTATCTATCTATCTTTATATATATGTGTATATATATATATATATATGTGTATATATATATATATATATATATATATATATATATATATATATACAAGCATATATACATGCAGACATATACAGATGGTACAAGAGGATAAATGCAGACATAAAGATATAGATAAATAAAAATAAGTAAAACTATGATGAAATATTGTTAAGACTTCAACTGTTAAATAAATACCTAGTGGATTTTCATTGCACTGTTGTTTTCCATATGCTCCTATTTTGTTTAGTAACAACAGTTATCTCAATAGCATCAATAATATACATACTCATTCTGTTAGATTTTCTACTGACAGGGTAAAGAAAATGCACACACATATCTGGAGCAATGTCTTATCAGTAAAAACAAACACTGCTGTGGTAGAGTATGCAAGATAGTTTTCCAGCACTCATGTGTAGTTGGTATTTTATAAATATTTATATTTATAAAACATATAAATTGTTCTTTATAATATAGTCATCTAAAATAGTTATAGTAGGTGATGCAATGGAAGGTGTTAATTATCTTGGTAAATATTGGGCAGATGAATGAAAGTCAGCATACTAACATATAATATTGTCTTCATGTGAAGAAACAAAGCAATGAAATGGCATATGTACTTAATAAAGATAAGCCTTAATTTGTACAGTTAATTTTTCATAAAGTTCTATGCAAGTTCCAAAGATGCCTTTGCAGTATTCTTTGGAAGAATGATTAGGTATTTCAATGTTGAAATAATATCATGAAATCATTCTCAAATATTATTCACATTTCTGTTTTGTATGTATGGACTGAAGTTCAAATCAAGGTGCTTGCATAAATTTGCCAAGCACTTTATCTCTGGGCAACCATACCTACCTTTGTGCTGTCTAGAAGCATTTAGAAGCAGAGCCTCACTGTGTAGGCCAGGCTGCTCAGGAAACTGTGATCCTTTTCCTACTTTGAGGAGTTCTGGTAATATTACTTTGAAGTTTGTCACAGTATTTGAAAGAGGTATTCTCTTAAAATAAATATGTACCCCCACTTTGCCTTTTGCAGAAAGGTTTGCCAGGATAGAGAAAGGATCACAAACTATACGAGACTAGTTATTAGCCATTAATATGTACTGATAAAGGGAAAATCAATTTTCTATAATGGAGTGACACTGGGTATATCAACCACCTTCCAGGGCAGGTCTCATACTCAGAAGAAGTTAGCCAACACAAAATGAACTTCATTACTTTTCATGTCCTTATTTTGTTATGGTTTATTGTTTTCTGTCTTTTAAGTTTCTTTTAAGGTTTTAATTTGGGGGATTACTTTATTTTTTCTTTCAGAGAGAGAACATAAACCTGGGTAGGTAGTGACATGAAGATAATCTGTGAGGTATTGAGGGAAGGGAAAAAGAAGATAAAAATATATTGTCTAAAAATTAAAAAATATGAAAAATAATAGCAAGATAGAAAACAAGGGTACTAGAAAATAACATATCAATTTTTAATTTCCTAATCATTTTCTGATTTACTCCTTCCATGATTGCCTTTATGTCAACAATCAATGTTTTTGATTTTCACAATTTATCATCTAATATTCATAAATGCAATAATATTTCAAGTTGTATTTATATCAATTTACTGGAATATTGTTCTACTAGTATGGGCATTTCCGTTATAGCTGATGTTTATTTAATGTAACAAATCTGATATTCTTTATTGTGGAAGAAATTAGGAGAATGAGACCACCTGACGAAATTATGGAAAAAGAACCATAACGTTGGTTTTATGTAATGAAGATTTACAAAATTCCCCTTGGACAGAGGGATAATCTATTTTAAAAGAAAATCCTGGAGTCAAGCTTTTTGGCTCACTCCTATATTCCTGGATTTGGGGACGTGGAAACTGTAGTATCAGGAGTTTAAGATCATCATTCTCTATATGGAGAATGGGATGTAAAACCAGACTGGGCTACATAAGTCCTGTATCAAAAATTAAATGAAATAAAGGAAGGAAGGAAGGAAGGAAGGAAGGAAGGAAGGGAGAAATGGAAAAAGGAAAGAAAGGTGATTTTGCATTTTTTTTGCAGTTATATATTGTTATTGTCATATGAAAGACAGTGTTTTATTAATGCTTTAACCATTACTGTCTGTACTTACAAGAACTGTAGGTAACTAAATAAAATCACAAAATTTTCAATTTATATTTAGAATAGACTTCCTATTGTTTCCAC
Source organism: Onychomys torridus (assembly GCF_903995425.1). Taxonomy (NCBI): domain Eukaryota; kingdom Metazoa; phylum Chordata; class Mammalia; order Rodentia; family Cricetidae; genus Onychomys; species Onychomys torridus. The sequence goes on from NC_050446.1 coordinate 62,790,426, forward strand.
ATAAAATATTACCTAGGTGATTGACACTACTTGGTAGTCCACACTGTCCCTTCTGAAAACCTTTGTTATGTAAATACAGCAAGGATATGCTTTTACAATATTAGAGAAGTATCTTCCAAAGTTGCAATGGGAAACTGTTTAAATCTTGTTTTGTTGTTTTATTTTCCAATAACAATAATATATTGCAAAATAAAATTATGCAACTAGCATGTACCAGTAATCCTGTATAGTAAAGGATGCACATATACTTCACTCTAGTAGTTTTAAAGTTTAATAGAATGCAGCATACTATTGCTTATTATTTTCCAATTAATCAAATTTAATTTTTAAACCTATAGTCATATAAATGTATAGACAGATCACTGAACAAAATAAAGAATATTTTATCAATGCCACTAAGGTGATTATTTAAAATTCTCTTAATACAAATAGTTGCTTTTTATACATCAATATGATGTAGAACATTTGTTTGACATGAATATATCATGCATCATTCTCATCAATGCAGTTACATATACCTTAAGTGTTAAGAATTTTCATGTTAACTATAGAAAACTCTGTAATCACATTGCTTAATTATGTGAAAGCAAATTAAAATGAGGAATTTCTACTTTGAAAATATTCATATGATTTATTATTACATCTTCTCTTTTCATACTTATATGTATCATAATTTATATCATGTATATAGAAAATTAAATATTTTCTAAGAAAAGATGAAATACGTGTGCTTCAGATTGCTTATCTGCTTTCTATCTCTAACTTAAATGACAGGTGGGGTCTTTGTATTCAGCCAACAGGGAGTAGGAGGAAAAGACAGGAGAGGAATAAAAAGACAGTGACATTTGATCACAAAGACAGAGCAAACTGTGTCCTTTTCTGTAGGTACTGCTGTCATAAACTCTATTGCAGCCCTTACCTATGTTGAAAACTCCTCAGTGACCCTCGCATGCATAATTTAACACATAGTATTATATGCTAGCTTATGAGTATTTCTTCAAACTCTAAAGAGTCTCCCCATGGATGTGTCAGACAATTTCTTGATTAGCCCACAATGTCAGAATGCTTAATGAAATGTCTAGAGACTGTCCACTAATTGTCAGGAGGAATTTGTATATCACTTTGAATAAACTAAAATTATAAGAAGAGCCAAAAGATGTCTTGTTTTATCTGAAACTATTTGCACCATGAGCTTAAAGAGATGATCACAACATCAAATTCATTGTAACTTAATTGTAACTAGTTATGAAATAAAAATAAGTTGAATATTCATTTATAAAAGAATTGATATATAAAATATATTACATGTAGTCACTGGAATATCACCCAGCCTTAAAAAATTATATTCTATAATTATGTGTAATAATGTGGATGAAGCTGAATTGTAGAAAATTGTAGATGACTACATAGCACTCATTTCAGCCATAGTTAAAAGAAAGCTTTCTGAGATTCAAAATGTAACATCAACAGATATTACTAAAGTACATCCATTTTGTAAGTGCCTGTCATATTTTTTATACATTTATTAGCTGCCTTCCTAATAAAAGAGAGTACTAGTAAGTACATTTAAAGAGTGGTCATTCTAAGTATGAGGAAGTGTGGGGGATGGAGAGATGGTGGACCAGTTAAAAGTTAAGGACTGCTCTTACAGAGGTTTGAATTCAAAACCCAAAACCCACATAGTGGTTCACAACAGCCTGTGACATAAGTTCGAGAATAATCCATTGATACTTTCTTCTGGCATCTATAGTCACTGATGTGCACATTATGCACATTAACTCTTGTATTGTGTGAACACACACACAAACACATACACATAAACAAATAAATTGAAATAAATAAATATGGGGAAATAATGCTATGGTTTGTATTTTGAATGCTATTGTAATTTTTCTTTATTTAAAAAATTATTCATTTTACATGCCAACCACAGATTCCCCTCTCATTCCTCCTGATGTGTCCCAGCCTCCCCCTCACCCCCAGTCCATCCCCCATGCCCTCCTCCAAAAGGGTAAGGCCTACCGTGGGGAATCAGCAAATTCTGGTACACTCAGTTGCGGAAGGTCCAAGTTCCTCCCCCTTGCATCAAGGCTGAGCAAGGCATCCCATCATAGGAAGTGGGCTCCAGAAAGCCAATCTAATTCATACACCAGGAATAGATCCTGATCCCACTGCCAGGGGCCCGTCAAACAGACCAAGCTACACAACTGCCTCCTGTATACAGATTGCCTACTCAGATCCCCTGCAGGTTCTACAGTTGTCAGTCTAAAGTTCGTGAGTTCCTAAGAGTTTAGTTCAATTGTCTCTGTAGATTTCTCCGTTAGGATCTTGACCCTCCTTGCTCAGATAATCTCTCTTCCCTCTCTTGAACTGGAGAACTCAGCCTGGTGCTTAGTTGTGGATCTCAGCATCTGCTTTCATCAGTTACTGGATGAAGGCTCTGTGATAACAAAAGTATTCACCAATCTGATTACCAGGATAGACCAGTTCAGTCACTCTCTCCACTATTGCTAGTAGTTGAAGCTGAAGTCATCCCTGGGGATTCCTGGGAATTTCCCTAGCATCAGTTTTCTCCCTTACCCTGTAATGTCTCTTTCTATCAACATATCTCTTTCATTGCTCTCCCACTCCATCCTTGTCCCAGCTCCACCATCCCATTACTTCATGTTCTCATCCCCCCTCCCCTCCCCTCTATTGCCCACCCCTCATCCTCAGCTTTCTCATAGATATTTCATCTGTTTCCCTTTCCCAACATGATCCATCCATGCATCCCTCTTAGGGTCCTCTTTGTTTCCTGGCTTTTTGGAACTGTAGGTTGTAGTCTGATTATCCTTTGGTTTACATCTACTATCCATTTTTGAATGAGTACATACTATGTTTGTCCTTCTGACTCTGGGTTACCTCACTCAGGATGATATTTTCTGGTTCCATCCATTTGCCTACAAATTTCATGAGTCATTGTTTTTTACAGCTGAGTAATACTCCATTGTGTTTATGTACCACATTTTTTTTCTATCCATTCTTTGGTTTAGGGGTATCTATGTTGTTTCCAGGTTCTGGATTTTCGGAGTAATGCTGCTATAGGCATAGTTGAGCAAGTGTCCTTGTGGTATGATTGAGCATCCTCTGGGTATATCTCCAAGAGGACATTTTAAAATGAACTTTTCTCACTTAGTATGCTTTACTTAGGGACATTTCCATCTAGATTTACTGTCCATTATTTAAATGATTTATTTTTAACCATTGCCTTTTGGAGTCCTTTTTTTATTATGGACTATACCTGTTTCTAAATTTTATAGGTGGAAAATATTTCATCCCACACTTTAGATCAGCAGTTCTCAATATGTGGGTCATGACCCTTTGAGTCAAATGACACCTTCACAGGAGTTGCCCAAGAACATCAGAAAACACAGATATTGTTTAATTTATATTGATTTAATTTATAACACTAGTAAAACTTACGGTTATGAAGCAGCAATGGGAATAATTTTATGGTATGAAAAGTTTACAGCATTAGGAAGTTTGAGAACCACTGCTCTAGATTTACATTACAATCTGAAGTTTTTTCTTTTAATTATTATGAACTTTTTAGTTTGATTTAATCACATTCACATATTTGTGCTTAATGCTTGATGTTTAAAAGTTTCCATGCTTTTCTTTTGTAGTTCTCTAGTATTTTCGATGTGCCACTCTAGGCATTTCATAGGTAGAGATGTTGTTTCTGTGTGAGTCTTAAACAATTCTGAATTCACTTTCATTGTTAGTAAAACACAGTTTTCTGCTTTCATTAACATGAATGTAGACATTTTGTTTTCTGAGAAGGGTTTTTGGAAATACTTTTCAATCTAATTACCACTGTCATTCCAGGTTGTAAATCAGTGTGTACACTCATAAAATTCATTGGCTATATCAGATGAATGGGTTGGTCTTTAGGCTCTGCAAGTCTCCTCTGTTTCCATTTATGCCTTTATCCTTATAACTTTATAGTATTTTATAGATTCAGTCAATTTAATGGATTTTCTTTAACCTTAATGCTCAAGATGACTTTTGCTGTGTTTTCTTGTCTTATGGTTCAGAGAGCATGGTCCACATGTTTTTCTTTTTTCTTTTTGTTTTTGTGATTAAGGTATCTTTTATTTGAGGATGAAATTGAATTTGCTGATCATTGTTGTTATATGTGCTGTAGAAATGAGCATAGCTGCCTACCTGGGCCAATTAATATGTTAATTTTTCCAGTCCATAAATAATGTACACAATTTTATTTTAAAGCCACCTCATTTCCTCATACAAATGTTTTGGCTTTTCCATTGTAAAGATTGTCTATTATTTTAGATTTCCATTATTTTGTTCTTAGGTATATTGCTTCTTACAGTTATGGTAAATGGAATTAATTTCTTCCCAATTACTTAAAGGGAATTGCTATTGTTATGAAGGAATCCTATTGAATTTTGAATTTTTTTTAATCTTGCAACTTTTCTTAATTTGTTAAATAGTTCCAACAATTGTCTAATGTTGTAGCTCTAAAACATCTGTACTCCTAAAAGTACAGTGGAGATGATATGATAAAAATAGAGCCTTAATCTCATAGGATATATAACCTTACTTTGTAATTGCAAATGTGTGTCTGGGTAGCTATAACTTTTATACTCAGAAGTATAGTGGAGCTGTGTCCAGTTTTTCCATCTTCTTATACACACATATAATATTTTTCATATAATATATTACGATCACTGTTCCCTCTCTGTCAAGTCCTCCCAGATCCTCCTCATGTCCTCACCCACCAAACTCCAAGTCTGTGTCTTCTTTTCTTTAGAAAACAGGAAAACGTACAAAGCTATCTTTTTTTTCTCTCTTTAGAAAACAAACAGGCAAAAAAAAAGCAAAAAACATGAAAAGCAAATAGCAAAAGGACCTAAGAAACACGCACTCGCACATGCACACACACACACACACACACACACACACACACACACACACACACACACACACACACACACACACACACAGAGCATTAAAAACCTGAAATCATAATAAATAAGCAAAATAATAATAAAATAAAAAATATATCCAAACAAAGCAATATGAGGAATAAAACTATAAATACACTATTGAGCTTCTTTCATGTTTGGCATCTACTGCTGAGCATGGGGCTTATCCTTAAGTGTGGATAACATCCCCATTAGGAAAAAAATCCATTAGAAAAAAAAAAAACTATTTTTTTTCATGTGCAGATGTCAATTGGAGCTAGTACTTTGGTTATGGATGGGGAATGGAGTCTACTTAACCCTCTCATAACTTGGACCCTGCATGACCTGAATCTGTGCAAGCACTGTATATACTTCTACAGTTCCTGGGAGTTCATATGTGTATCAATCCTGTTGTGCCTTGAATTTATAGTCTCCTAATAGTCATCCAACTTCTCCAGTTTTTACAATTTTTCTGCCTCCTTTTATCCATAGCTCTGTAAACCCTGAGTGGAGGAGTTTGATAAAGATATCCAAGTTACAACTGAGTGTTTCAAAATATCTATCTGCTTGTTGTCCAGTTGTGAGTCTTTGCATTTGCTCCCATCTACAACAAAAGAAAGCTTCTCTGATACTGAATGAGGAAGACATTGATCAATGAGTATGTCAGAATGTCATTAGGAGTCATTTTATTGTGTCCTTCAGCAGAATGTTAGTATATGGTTCTCCCCCCATACATAGACGTATCTATCTAATCTATTCTGTATGGATTTTAAGCTAATTATATAATTCCATAAATAAACAACTTTATCTGTTTTCTGATATTTTATGTGTACCAGGGAAGAACTCTAACATTTAATAGATTCATTTATCAACCTTTGTGATAAATTTTCCATGATGAATCATAGATATCTGTCAGTTCATATAGGAATACATTTGGACACACATGGACAGTCATTATCTGTTTGTCATTACATCATGTTGGGCATTAATAAATTATGAAATATTGGTCTTTGAAAAAATAACCATATAAACATTATTGAAGATATACAGGGGTAATGCCCGGAGAGATCAGAGAAATAGCAAATAGCCACTCACCAACTTTATCTTACCACCACACTGTACCTTCCCAAGAGAGAACTTCTTCCTGTCTAACCTGTGCTTTTTTTGCCTCCCTGTTCTGCCTTCTCATTGGCTCTAAGCCCAGCTACATCACTTCCTTGTCAATGCCTGTCTATACAGACTTCCAGGTCTCAATTGTAGGTACTGGGATTAAAGGCATGTGTCACAATGCTTGGCTGTGTCCTTGACCACATAGAGACACTATCTGCCATGTGATTGGATTAAGGGCATGTGCTACCACTGCCTGACTTCTGTTTATGGCTTGATTTGACCTCTGATCTCCAGGCAAATTTTATTTATTAACATACAAATAAAATATCTCATTTTAGCACAAATAAAATATCACCACACTTTCCCTTGAGGGAAAGAAAAACTTTTTTTCCTTAATATAGTTACAATAAATAAAGTTGGATTAATACCAAGATTCAAGTAGATGAAATACATATTGAACTTACTCATGTTTGTGATGAAGAAAACAATGGAGATTTACATTTAAAGCAGACTTTTATGGCTTTTATTGTATGCAACTTTTAAGAAAAGATGTTGACTATCTTTTTCCAGGTTCTTTCTATGGCATCTTTTACATCTTTATTCCTCAAGCTATAGATCAAGGGATTCAACATTGGGATAACAAGAGTGTAAAATATGGAAGACACTTTATCAGTTTCAAATGATTGACTGGACTTGGGCTGCACATACATAAATATCAAAGTCCCATAGAAGACAGTGACCACAGTCAGGTGAGACCCACAGGTTGAAAAAGCCTTGCGCCTGCCCTCAGGAGATTTCATCCTCAGAATGGCTATGAATATAAGCAGGTAAGACACAAGTACAACCAGAAGAGAAGAAATCAAATCAAAAGTTGCAAAGAACCTAATTATCAATTCAACCTCAAGTGTGTTTGAACAGAGCAAAGATATCAAGGGGATACAGTCACAGAAAAAATGATTGATGATATTGTGTCCACAGAATGATAAAGTGAATATCCTTAGGGTGACAACTAGAGACACAAATACACTGTAGAGATAAGGGATTGCCACCAGTACCCAACATATTCTTTGAGACATGATAGCCATGTAGAGCAGAGGGTTACATATAGCCACATAGCGATCATAGGACATGGCAGAGAGAATAAAAAGTTCACAAGTAATAAAAAGAAGAAAGAAGGCTAGCTGTGTAGCACAAAGATAATAGGAGACTGAACTATGCTCTGTAACAAAATTCACTAACATTTGGGGTCCCACAGCTGTAGAATATCCAAGATCAGTGAGAGCCAGATGTCCTAGAAAAAAGTACATGGGTGTTTGCAGCCTGGAGTCCAACTTAGTGAGGAGGAGGATGCCTACATTGCCCACTGCAGAGATGAGATAGACAATGAGGAGCAACACAAATAGTGGGGTCTGAAGCTCAGGACGGTCAGTGATGCCTTTCAGAATGAATTCAGTCAGCACTGTGAGATTCCTTTTCTCCATGCAGGTGTATTTCAGATTCTGTTCTGGATAGAAAAAAATCCTGCAGTCAAAAGATTTGAGACATTGTCACTTTCAAGCCGTTTACTAAGTAAATCTCTTCTAAATGTTATATATTGAAAGTTTAATACAGAACATTTTTAAATGAATGAACATCTTATTTACATACAGAAATGTATAAATGGCAGAGGGCTTTGTTTTTCATATAATGCATTTTTCTAATTAAAATTCATTCAATGTCTCAGATATTTCATTTGTATAAATTTGGAGTTGAAATATTATTGGCAATGAATTGCTTAAAAACTGCCAAAGCTTAAACACACCACGCTGTATACAATTTCCAGTCAATAGCAATATCCATTGTTCTTTAATTAAGAATTAAAAAAGGAGAAATTGAGTAAGGAAGGAAAGAAAGAAGGAACAGAGGAAATCAGAAGGAAACATGGAATAAATAAGGGAATGGAGGGAGGGAAGGACAAAGGATACAAAAGAAAGAGGAAGTAAGGATGGAAGGAATGAGAGAGATAATAGGTATAAAAAGATGATAGATTGGTGTAATAGGCAGGTAGATCAGGTAACATGATGGAGATCCACACAGAGATGGTACAAATACATAAAATAATTAAAAAATAAATATTAGACTCTTCAGGGTTAGGTAAGTGGATAATGAATTATTACCATAATAATATTTTCACATTTTTACACAATCATGAAATAGTGACAATCAATACATCCAATATCACCAAGTATACTACAATTTCAGGCTCTGATTTCATAATGCCAAATTGTGAAATTAGTATATAAATCATTTCAAAGCACAGTTCTTATAACTACAGGTGTTACAACTTTTAAAAACACTTGTAAACATTGGACATACATGAAAATTTAAGATATTACAACATAGAACAATTGAAACTGTCTTTATGAATAAACAAATAGCAGCTCTATTCAGGTAGACACAGTGTACAGCATAGTATGGTATATGTGAAGTATACAATGGATACCTTGCACAAGCTATATATGGGTACAACTCTATGCCTATGTTGAAAACAATGAAGTCCTAACTATGTAGGAAAGATGAAGAAAGATAAAATAATTCTGCTTTCCTGTGGTATTTAAAGATATAGAGATTTTTGTGTGTGCTTGCATGTTACTGGGAATCATACCTGGGACCTTCATCGTGCTAAGCAAGAGCTCTACTACTGGACATCATGATCAGGATTATTTCAGATGAGACCTCACAGTGTAGTCCTGGTTTACCTTTCTTGCTTCTTACTTTATAATTACACACAAACTGGCTTTTTAGATCCCATTCCCTATCAACGCCTTACTCAGGCTTAATGTAGGGGGCAGGGGCTACATTTAGCCCCAACATGGTGTGACAGCCTGTGTTGACTACCCAAGGGAGGCCTTACCCTCTATGAGGAGAGGATGGTGGTGGAATGGGGGTATGTGGGGAGGAATGAGAGAAGAGGAGGGAGGGGGATCAGGAGTTGGCATGCAAAAGGAAAGAAAAACTTTTCTCAAATGAAACATTATATATAAAAAATTACACAGTTTTTACTCTTTAGTTCCAGATAAAACTTTATTTATATTCACATTCTTCTGTAGGAGGACTTAAATACCATTGCTGTGATAAAGTAATGAATAAGTGAGCAAATATTAATTAAGACATAATATTCAAATTGTCCCAGAGCATTTCCCACTGATCCTCATTGCCTTACTAAAATGAAAGAAGCAGAATTCTGCTGTTTTTGCATAGCTTTTCTTATAATATTTATAATTTTAATTCTATTTTAACCTTACCTATATTTGTATAAATTTAGTAGAACTTTTACAGTTCCATTGTGGATATTTATTTGTAATTGAAATATATGGTTTTGAATATAACAAATTTGATTTAATACATTGTTGAAGAACCTAGAAAAATGTGTGGTGGACATTTGAAAATACTGAGGTCATTTGAATTGGTTTTGTGCAATTAAGTCTCATATAAATTTCTTTGGACAAAGTAATAATATATGTTAGAAACTGTTTTGGTTGAAACGTTTTATAAGAAATTTCATAAACTTCTACAGTGTTTAAATGTTTTATTAAAGACTGCAATACTACAGAGAATGAATTAAATATATCAATTATGTATGTTTGTTTGTATATCTGTGTACTTTTCTACTAGAATTTTCTCCAAATACATCATAGCACATTATACACATAAGCAAACATACAAACAAATACAAATAGTTCAATGATTTTAGTAACTTTAAAATTAGGCAGTACATCACAGCTGAAAATAAATGTCATTAGGCTAAGATAATTAATTAAAATACTGATTGTGAACAGCATTGTCAGATTAAACGAAAAAGCACAAATTACAGTAAAATCTGTAGTAACATTTATGTGTGTACTACATGCAAATAAATGAGATTACACAAGTTTAATATGCAATATATTAATATATATTAACATAGTGTATATCATATACAGGAATATCATCACAGGAAAAATATGGCTTCCCTCATGAAATATCATGTGTGTGATTGTGGTGACCTGATACTCATTCCCTATCTCATTCAAACAACTTTCTAATATTAAATATGACAAAATAGATCATATGTAGCATTAAATATCTTTAATACATACTATTCAGAGACAGTTTACATCTTATGTGGTTTTTTGAGGGGAGAATTGTATCCATGAAATATTACACATACTTTAATTTTCAATATTTCATGAATATGTTCTTATGTATACTTTAATTTTCACTATTAATTTGTATATATTAATTTGCATATAAATGTTCTTACATGGTAAATAAAGAAAATGTGTCTCCTATCAACAGTTTTTTTAACCTAATGCTTAGGAATATGTCTTTTTCAGCTTTGTTGGCATTACAGAGAAACTATTACTTATTACTCTACTTTGCAGAATACACTTGGATTCCACAGCTCAGTAGGTTTGACCATCACCATAAAAGTGGTACTTAAAAGTAACCTTAGAATCCAAAAACCTTTCCAATATCTCCCTGTGAAGCAGAAACTCGCTTTACCTTATAAGAAAATTATAGTGAATTTCTTTCATCTTTACATTAACATGACAAGAAGAGTCTAAGTCATTGAAATACTTAAACATTTGGAAGAAAGTCAAAGTAAAAAAAAATCATTTTTTCTCTCCAAAATATTAATTTCTATTTACTCAACTTTATTTCCACTAACTTTCAAAATCTGTAGATAAAAGTTATAGTTCCACAAAATATACTTTCCAAGTACTAATATACAGTTTAAACATTTAATCTCTAAATTCTGGAGAGTAAATATGAAGAAGGAAAGAATCTATGATCCTGAGGCATTATGGTGCAATAGGAAAGGCACAGAAAATTAACCAGAAAGGAACTCTTACATTAGATGTAAAATCCAGAGCACATTTGACCATTCCCATAGATAATAACAACACAGAGTCTCATCAAACATCCCACCTTTTTAAATTGAATGAAAACTGTCTCCTTCTACCCATGTATTTCTAAAACTGCATTCTTAGGACAATTTATATATTTTATTTGACTTCAGATATTCTCCCTGTGGGGTTGCAAGCAATTTGGTGACTATCCCTAAAGCATTTGAATATTTAGTGAATTACCTAGAGGTTGTGTACTAATTGACATAGAGAACTTGTGGTTGACTTAAGATTTATTTATTATAGGGATCATTATAAAAATTTCTATGTTTTGTTTTTAAAATGTTGGAATTGGATGGGCAAGATCAATTATGATATAAATCCACTTGCCAGAGAAGCTTGAAGACATGAGTTCAATAGCAAGAAGTCATGATGAAAAAAGAAAATGTACTTTTCTAAGTCCTCCTTTGATCTACACACACACATGCGCACGCACACACACACACACACACACACACACACATACACACACACATTCATGATAAAGAACACTTTAAAATATCAAGCAATGCTATTATTATCTGAAAGATTTCTAGCAGAAGCAACGTTGGACTTTGTACTTGGAAACTGAAATGAGACTATGAAGGATTATAAGGAAAACTGAAGTTTGACAAAAGCATTTTGAATTATAGTATGGACAGAAGCCTCTGGGAGCCCAATATACTGATGGGTGTACAAAAAAACAACTTCTCCCTCTTAGGCTGGTAACAGTTTCTGTGTAGTGTTTTCCTTGTCCTATGTCTTATTGCTCTGCATCTCAAATACCTTGGGCTCTCTAAAAAACTGATCTTTCATTTTCATAACCTCAAACAAGCCTCTCAGGTCTTCTTGTCCTTTCAGTTCTTTAATAAGGAGATTTTTCTGGCACATATTACCTGACCTGAGTGGCTCTTCCTACCTTCAGAGGGATATTCATGACTGTACATCTAGAACCTGGTGGATGATGCTACAAAGTTTAGCTTCCCATTTGGGATCTGCAGTGAATCACATTTTTTTTCACAGCTTTCTTTTATTGTTTCTTTCTTGTACAAGAAAATTCCTTGGGCCTCTTCCTTTCAGAAGTTGGAAGCTTTTTGGATGAGGCCTTGTCCTGAGAGTACCCCATTCCCTCTACAGCAAAGCAGACCAGGTCTTACTTGATCTGCTTACCTCTTTCAGCAGAAACCTTGGATATGGGACACTTATTCTCTTCAAATTACACAGTTTATGTTTCTTTCTGCCCCACGTGGCCTTTTCTATTGTAGACTCATAAAGAGTGGTTACTAATAACCACAACACAGAGTCAACATTAGGCTGTCTAGAAATCACCTTCAGAATACATTAGTCCATTACTTTTCAATTTTGTCTCAGGCAGATTCTTAAAATAAGATCAGAGAAGGCAGCCACATTCTCTGCCAAACTATCACAAGCATGGTCTCTGACATACTTGATCATATGTTCCTTTCTGAATCTTCTTGATCTAGGGTTCCACAGTCTACATAGCTCTCAGCATTACTTTTCTCAAAACTCCTATTAGGATGCCCATTGGACTCTGCTCACAGTGTTCAATTTATTTCTTAGTCCAAAGTCACACAGTATTTCAAATGCCCCCCAAAAAACACCCCAACACAATAACAATGACAGAGAAACAAGATAGTCAAGTTGTTTGCAGCAATAATCCACTCCCTGACACCAACTCCTGACCTAGTTAGTTTCTATTGCTATAATAACATTTAATGATGGGGCAACTTATAATAGAGAGAAGGGTTTATTTGGGGCTTACAGTTGCAGAGGGATAGGAGTACAACCTCATGATGAGGACCGTGGCAAGGGCAGGCAGGAATGCTGTGGTGCTAGAGCAGTAGCCTAAAGCTTATATTCTGATCCACAAGCAGTAATTATAGACAGAGCACTTGAAATGGTTCACATTTTTTGAAACTTCAAAACTCACTCCTAGTGACACACCTCCTCCAAGAAATCCACACTTCCTAATTCTTTTCAAAAAGCCATGAACTAAGGGTCATGTTCAAATATGTGAGCCAATTTATTCAAAACATCACACATTCCTGATTATTTTTTATTTACTTTGGTGTGTTTGTGATTTGTGGAAGCAATTTTAATATTTGTTGTGAGTCAGATTATAAGTATAATGGATTAAAATTCACATAATTAGTCAAAATTTTGTTTATAAAAATTATTGAAGTCTCTGAGCCCACATGCATACAGGTAACATTATACAGAAAGGACAGGTTATATTAATACTTCGGAATGTGTGTGTGTGTATAACAACAATTGGAGGACATAGGAATGGAGGGGAGGGTCTGGGGGAAAGGTGGGGGTAGGGGCGGGAGGGGGGAGGACAGGGGAACCCATAGTTGATGTATAAAATATTAACACATAATAATAAAGAAAAAATATTAAAAAAAGAAAAAGACATCATGAATATGAAGAGAGAGAGAGCTTGGGAAGGGTTGGAAGAAGAAAATAATGCAATTATATTATGATAAAAAATAATCATTTAAAAATGAAAAAAATACATATGCAAGAGTACTCAGAAGTATATTATATCAAAATCTATTCAATAGTGGGGAAACATGTATGAGGAAAGTATAGGCACAAATTAAGGTACTCTTGAGTTCTCGTATTTTATTGAGCATGTAAAACCAGTAATCTTTTTGCCTTTTTATTTTTAATTATTCTTTATCCATGTTCTCTGCATCTGATTAATCCCTGGATTTTATTCCATTTTTTGTGTGCTATTTTCCATATATAAAATGATGTTCTGGGTGTCCACTCTTTGTATCTATGTAGCCTGGAAACACTTCCCTCCTTGTCATAGGCAGAAACTTCTCATCCTCAGATATGGGACTATGGCCATCTCTATTTCTTCCCTTAATGCTGTGGTTAATATTATGCACTTCCAATGCAAATAAAATACAAAATCCTGTCATAATACTAATCTGTGTAATATAGCTTTTAAATATTCCTAGATTTATGAACTAGCAGTTTTCCATGAAAGTTCACATATATAATACCTTCATTAACTTGTAATAGCAAATAAATATTTCTCAAAATGTTGAAATAAAGGGACTGAAGAGATGGGTCAGAAATGGTTTGGAGCACTGATTGCTCTTGCAGAGGACTTACATCGCAGCTCATAAACAACCTGTAACTCTAGCTCCATAGGATCTGGTGCCCTTGTCTGGCCTCTGTGGACTCTTCCATTCATGTAGTACACACAAATTTATGCAAGGAAGCATACATACACATAAAACAATAAATTATAAATCTTCAGTGAAATTTTTGAAAATAACTTTCTGTTTTGTATTGGGATTTTTTTTTTTTTGTAGAGCAAGAAGTTTCTAGAAGTTGTTAACTCTATGTTATTGGACATTGGTGATTTATTTCAGTTGTAAAAGTAGGACATTATTTTAATAGACTTTCCACTTGGGAATTCACTCCATCCATGATTATTTTAGTTTGTTAGTTTCCTTTAAGAAACACTTTTCTATTATTATCTCTATTGGTGAGAAACATATGATTTATTAGTAATGGGAAAATCCCTATTTTAGAGAAGGAAAGGTGTTAAAAATCAGATGAGACTCTAAATTCTGAGAGCCAAGGCCATTGGATTTCATGTCCTCTAAGCTACAAATTATATGGAATCCAAAGCTTTCACAAACACAAAATCAAGTAGCTCCTGAATGCTGCGTATGGAACATGGCCACTCCTGTCTGGTTGTGTTCACACATACACACTCCCTTAGCTCCTCAGCATGAACCTTCCATTGGAGCTAAATTGATTAAGGTTAAACATATAAGTCCACCATTCATGGGACAAAATTATTAATTATTAAGCAGAGCAAAACAAGAACATACTAATTGAATCAATAGTTTTTGTTGTTGTTCAGAAGATTTCTGGATTTCCATATTTTAAGATCAGTTTTCATGTATGAGAGAAATGTGTGAATAGTTTCCTTGATTGTACCTTTGCAGCTGGACCATTTTCTTAGAGAAGGGTACCTTCTAGGACAACTACCAGATGAACACAGGGAATGAATACAATAGAAACCTCATTGTCTGTATACATGATACACATTTGTTTTTCTTGCAATCTCAACTCTTCTTTCAACAACAAATCTGAAACACATTCTGTTGTAATATACTTCATATTCTTTTCCACAACAGCTTTTCATATAATTTGTTCAATTTCCTTCTGACTGTTTGAAGGTACTGGCTGCAACATTTCTTTAAAATGATGTCAATAAGTTCTTTCACTGGAGTCTGTGTATTCATAATCCCTGAATACACCGGCCTTTAGAAGATTATTCAGGATAAGGACAAACATTAGATGCTGAAAGAGGACTATTCTGTTCTCCTGATCACCATTTCTTCAGTTTGTCCTTTCTTCTTCTCTTTCACCTTCAACATTCAGCTAATGACACCACATCATTAATTGTTCTGTACTTCAATATAGTGGTCAGGATTCAACACTCACATGGTATACAGGGCTTTGACTAAGACCTATTTCTGAAGCAGCTTTAATATGAAGCAGCTAGAATGACTACATCTTCTGAAAAAAAATTTGCCAGATCCAAAACACACAATGGTAGGATCAGCATTTTCATCTCCTGGAGTACCTGTAGTTGACAACAGCTATTAAATAGTGTGAGAATATTTTGCATGAATATCATTAACAGAGCTTCCATCCTGCTCCTGAACTCCCATCTGGACCAGAGAGACCCCAGCCACTTCCAGAGAATTAGAAACCAGTCCCCAGCTTTCAACCTGCCCTGGAACTCCCACCTGGACCAGAGGTGAGTGCCTGGGGTCACATCCAGAGAGGCCCACACCTGGGTCACAGCCCATGGCATCAGCCACGACTGGGAAGACCTGCCCAACTGGGACCCAGGTTCTGGCCATAGGGCAGGACTCCCCATCCCCACCATGAAGGTTCCCCCTCTGCAAGACCCTTGGATGAAACCTACAACCTCTACGCCCTGTCCCCAAACCCATCTGCCAGAGACCCCAGCAACTTCCAGAAACTTAGAAACCAGCCCCCCCATTTCCATCCTGGCACTGAACTCCCATCTGGACCAGAGCTTACATCCTGCCCCAAAACTCCCATGTGGACAAGAGGAGCTCCCATCTGGACAAGATAAGGAGACCACAGGGACTTCCTGAGACTCAGAGTCCAGCCACCAGCTCCCATGTGGCCAGTACTCTCATCTAGACCAGAGCTCCGATCTGGCCCAGAGCTACCATCTTGACCAGAGAGAGGCCCCTAAATCTGTCAGCTCTGTCTGTACCAAGTGCACTGATTAGACCAAGAATGAATTCCACAAGATGGGCAGAGGGCAAAGTAGAAGTACATACAACAAAATAAAGAGCAATACACCATCACCAGAACCTAGCCCTTCTCCAACAGCTAGACCTGAACATCACAGAATGGAAGAAGCAGAAGAAAACAACCTTATAAGTAACATCATGAAGAGGCTAGAGCCTTATATAGAAGAAATCAAAAATAAAGTGGAGGAACAGACAAACAAAAAATGGGAAGAATACTATAAAAAACTAGAGGAAAGGACAATTAAAGCAGAAGAAAACAATAAGTCCCTGAAAGAAAATCATGAAAAGGCAATGAAACACATGAAGGAAACAGCCCAAGACCTGAATAGGGAAATAGAAAAAAAGAAGAAGACACTAGCAGAAGGAATGCTGGAAATAGAAAATCTGAGTAAACAAACAGGAAATTCAGATGCAAGTATAAACAACAGAATGCAAGAGATGGAAGAGAGGATCTCTGGTGTTGAAGATACATTAGAAGAAATAGATTCATCAGTCAAAGAAAACACTAAAACCAACAAAGTCATGACCCAAAATATCCAAGAAATTTGGGACACCATGAAAAGACCAAACGTACAAATAGTAGGGATAGAAGAAGGAGAAGGATACCAACTCAAAGGTGCAGAAAATATATTTAATAAGAGCATAGAAGAAAACTTTCCCAACTTAAAGAAGGAAATGCCTATGAAGATACAAGAAGCCTATAGAACACCAAACAGACTAGACCCCCCCCAAAAAAAGTCCCCTCGCCACATAATAATTAAACAACTAAATATACAGAAAAAAGAAAGAATATTAACGGTAGCAAAGGAAAAAGGCCAAGTGACTTATAAAAGCAAACCCATCAGAATAACACCTGATTTCTCAATAGAGACTTTGAAAGCCAGAAGGACATGGACAGATATAATGCAGATACTAAGAGACCATAGATTCCAGCCTAGACTAATATACCCAGCAAAACTTTCAATCATCATAGATGGAGTGAACAAGACCTTCCAAGACAAAACAAGATTTAAACAATACTTATCCACAAACCCAGCCCTACAGAAAGCACTAGAAGGAAAATTCCAACCTAAGGAAGTCAAATACACCCTCTAAAAAAAACACAGGCAATCGGTAAAACCACAACAGTAAACCCCAAAGAAGAGAAGTAAACACACTACCACCAAGGAAAAATAATAACAGGAATTAACAATCACTTATCATTAATATCACTTAATATCAATGGACTTAATTCACCTATAAAAAGACACAGACTAACAGAATGGATACTAAAACAGGACCCATCTTTCTGCTGCATACAAGAAACACACCTCAAATTCAAAGACAGACACCTCCTAAGCATAAAAGGCTGGGAAAAGACTTTCCAATCAAATGGTCTTAAGAAGCAAGCTGGTGTAGCCATCCTAATATCCAGAAAAATAGACTTCAAACTAAAATCAATCAAAAGAGATGATGAAGGACATTACATACTCATTGCAGGAAAGATCCAACAAGATGAATTTTCAATTCTGAATATTTAGGCCCCAAACACAAGGGCACCCACATATGTAAAAGAAATATTACTAACACTTAAATCACATATAAAACTCCACACATTAATATTGGTAGACTTCAACACCCCACTTTCACCTCTGGACAGATCTACCAAATTGAAACTTAACAGAGAAAAAATGGACGCAACTGATGTTATGACTCAAATGGACTTAATCGATATCTACAGAACATTCCACCCAAACAAAAAAGAATATACCTTCTTCACAGCACCCCATGGAACCTTCTCTAAAATCGACCACATACTTGGCCACAAAGCAACTCTCAACAAATACATAACAATTGGAATAACCTCCTGTGTTCTATTGGACCACCATGGTTTAAAGTTAGATGTCAACAACAACAACAACAACAAAAACTGCAGAAAACCTACAATCTCATGGAAACTGAATAATACTCAACTGAATCACCAATGGGTTAAGGAAGAAATAAAGAAAGAAATTAAAGACTTCCTAGAGATCAATGAAAATGAATAAACCACATACCCAAACTTATGGGATACTATGAAAGCAGTGCTAAGAGGGAAATTTATAGCACTAAATGCCCACATAAAGAAGTTGGAGAAATCTCACACTAGTGACTTGACAGCACACCTGAAAGCTCTTCAACAGGAAGAAGCAAAGTCTCCCAGGAGGAACAGATGCCAGGAAATTATCAAATTGAAAGCTGAAATCAATAAAATAGACATAAGGAAAACAATACAAAGGATTAATGAAACAAAGAGTAGGTTCTTTGAGAAGATCAACAAGATAGACAAGCCCTTATCCAAACTAACCAAAAGACAGAGAGAGAGAGCAACCAAATAAACAAAATCAGAAATGAAAAGGAGGACATAACAGACAATGAGGGAATCCAGAGAATCATCAGGTCATAATTCAAAAACTTTTTCACAAAACTGGAAAATCTAAAAGAAATGGATAATTTTCTGGATAGGTACCACATACCTAAGTTAAATCAAGACCAGATAAACCATTTAAATAGTCCAATAACCCCTAAGGAAATAGAATCAGTCATTAAAAGTCTCCCAACCAAAAAAAGCCCAGGACCAGATGGTTTCACTGCAGAATTCTACCAGATCTTCAAAGATGACTTAATATCAATACTCTTTAAATTGTTCCACACAATAGAAGCAGAAAGAATATTACCAAACTCCTTCTATGAGGCTACAATTACCCTGATTCCTAAATCAAACAAAGATGCAACAAAGAAAGACAACTACAGACCGATCTCCGTCATGAACATTGATGCAAAAATACTCAATAAAATACTGGCAAACAGACTCCAAGAACACATCAAAACAATTATCCACCATAATCAAGTAGGCTTCATCCCAGGGATGCAAGGGTAGTTCAACATATGAAATTCCATCAATGTAATAAACCATATAAACAAACTCAAAGAAAAAAAACACATGATCATCTCACTAGAAGCAGAAAAGGCATTTGACAAAATCCAACACCCCTTAATGATAAAGGTCTTGGAGTGATCAGGAATACAGGGAACATACCTAAACATAATAAAGGCAATCTACTTTGATAATTTAAACTGTTACATGGATTTCTAATATCTCCATAATATATAAAATCTCTTCTACACAAAGGAATGAAATAGAAGAATTTATTGCACTTTGACATGATATATGAGTCTATGTTCATCACATAGGATGAATACATCTCCTAATTTTTTGTGGTACTCCTTAGTTGTCTTTGAGATTATATCAACCCTATTGGAAATCATAGAGCAATTTACCCATAATTTGCCCTAACCTAAAGGCCTAAATATTCATGTACATGTAAAAACATTCAAAGTTTTTGATTTTTAAAAAACTGTATATACTGAAAATTCTAAAAGCAATTGCAGGATAACTCAATTATACCTTTAAATTGCTTTTCATTTCAAGTTAGAAAACCTTGCTATTAGGTCAATTATTGATTACCCTGGAAAATTATATGCAGACATTTTTCCCTTATAAGGACTCCAATATGACATCCTACCTACTATTTTATTCCACCAAATAAAAGTAATTGAACTCTTCATATAGTCATATTTCCTAAAAGGTAACTTTATACATTTCATCATCACAGTATTTTATACAATGAGTTGTGTTAACTTCAGTTGACTTCTGTGGAAGTTGACACACAGATTTAAGATTGTAACATGTGTGGTCAATAAAATTTACTTCAATATTAAACTGATATCTTTTCTTTGTCCAGTATTATATATTACTACCTTTAATTCTTCATAGCTGTGTCTATCACTTCACTATAGATGGTCAACAGACAGTATTTTGTCTATAAATTTAATCGGATTGCTTTTTTAAAAGTTCACCTGTGGTACATTTAAGAATATTTCCATGATAAATCAATTGTAATTATAGGGGAGTCAATTTATCATGATATATCTTTCTTTTGTTATCAAAATTACTTAACACTATATTTGAACAGAATTTCTCTTATATAAACACACCATACTTTATTGCCCCTCTTTTTGAAAAATCTTTGTTTTTAAATTTTAATGACTCATTCCCCAAAATGTACTCTTCAGAATTCAAACTGCGTATTTTATAAAGATTTAGGATTTCCTTGATGGGATTTATTCTTTGGGAATCATAGGGGGAGAAGTAAAGACTCCTGGGTGCTGTAAGTCAGAGAGCCTGGAGCTACATGCATGCTTCCTACATTCAGAACATTTTAATTGTGGATTTCTGCCACAGACCACCCAGAGGGAGACCACCACTGCGGGAGAACCAGGGAGAAGGCTCAAGGAGAAGTCAGGAATCGGCGAGGAGAATGACAGACAGACACATGATATGTTGATGTGCTGCTGCAATTTTACTTCTGTATAGGCAATGCTTATATACTTTTACAATCAAGGAACTTGGCAGGGGGTTACATCAGGCCATTATTTTTTACAATTACTCATAATCAGCAAGAAACAATAACAAGAGACATCCATATCTATTTTTGTGTATCACTTCCGCAGCGGGAGTTCATTGTGGCTATTGTCTGAGGGCATGATCTCAGAATTTTGTGAAATCTGACTCGCGCCAGCGACCACACATCTGTGGGGAGCCAAACTCTTGCCAGTCTGGGTTATATTTTACTATTATATACCCATTTGCCTTCAAAGCCGTTTTTTCCCCTCATAATTTATCCATCTGTTCCCAAATTCATCATAACTTCCTGTATATGGGAGTGGCTCTAGGTAACTTCCACTTTCGGGGGTCCACCTAGGGTCTGTCCACAGCTCCCTCCTAAGAAGTACTGTGTATACCCCCCAGGAAGTGTGTGTTGGGGAATTTTCTCTAACTCTTTCTCTCTAGAAGGGTCTGGCATGCTATGTTTATTCCCTCGTAACATTTTTATTTTTACTTTCATTTTTGGGCTCTGGCTGTTTCTGACAAGAGCTCGCGCTGCTCTACTCTAAACAGGAACGACCCCAGAGATGTATTTGAGGAAGTCTTTTGAGCTTCCTTATACACTGGTCTGATAAATGGAGGTGCTCCGGGTACAGGGTCATCTGGGTCAGTCATATTGGTGCCGACCTGTACTGGTCGTGTTGTTAACTGGAGAACACACAGATAAGACATACAGAGAAAGATCATGATTAGTGCCAACAAGGACAGTCCTCAAGGCCATTTCGTTCTCCAGGGCTTCCTGGGATCCTCAGGCTGCATGACGATTGCTGATTGTGGGGGGAACCGCTTGAGGCCACGCTCCAGGAAGCTCTAACCTCAACCCTTCAGCTGCTGGGCCCCAGCTCAGCGGCATACTTGCTACAGCTACACAGGTGTCACAGCTGTGGGCGTAGCAGATTTCTTTGTCTCTCTCTAAAGGAAAAATTTAAATATCTCTTTGTTTTCTACATTTTTCCAGTTTCTTGACAAAGTACCCTGACAAATGCAAATTGAGAGAGAAATAGTTTATTTCAGCTTATAGTTCCAGTTGCAAAGGATACAGTACATTATAGTGGGGGAATTGTGACAGAAGGAGTTGAGAGTCCTGGAAATGGACTATCCATAATCAAGGGCCTGACAATAAATGATGTCAGTGCTTAGCTTCCATTCTCAATTTTATTCAGTCCAAGACCCCTTCCATGAATAGTGCCTCCATATTTAAGATGGTTCTTACTTCTTAAGGTAACTTAATAAAAACAAAGCAAAACAAGCCAAAAAAAAAATAAATAAAAAGCTTATAGACAAGTAAGCATGGTTGTTCTTTTTCTAGTTGACTCTAGACTACGTCAAGTTGGCCATCAATATACTGCATCAACATCCTCTGATCAGGATACCAACAGACTGTCTTTTATAGACATAGTAGTGTCCCAGAAATTTTCAACTTTCTCATTTTAAAATTTATTAAAGTTCATAGCATTTTGAAGTTTGACCAGCACCAAGACAGTGAACCCTGAAACTATGGGAAGACAGACTAATCCCAGGCTTTCTTGGATGCCCTCATGAATAGAGAAAGAAAATGGTAGTTCTGTGTCCTTAACCAATGGCAGAATTGGCAAGGTCTGCTCTGGGTGTAGGGGATTGAAGGGCATGTTTTGGTTCCATGGAACATGGCTTTCTCTGCTTTATAGCTGTGGTTATAAGTATAAGATAGCTCTGTCTGAGGTATCCTGTGTTCTCTTTGCTAACATTGTTTGTATTAGCTTACTGATAACCTGGACCCATTTTCTACTTATAAATAGAGAATAAACTTCTTATATTATTTCTTAATAAGCTTACTTAGTGTAAGAAATAGATTCATGGCCTCCTGACCACAACTTTTCTATCTTTTTTATCTTCTTATTTTCTGCCCACTTCCATCTTGAGACCCTGTCACTGGAGGATGATCTGCTGGTACAGGTCATAAAATACATATTCAGTCTATACATGTTTGTTAAACAATCTGAAAAAAAAAACACAATAGATCCAGTTCTAACCCTGATTCATATGGCTCATGTCATATGCAACCTTGAAGGTCAAACCTTGCATATCTTCTTCCATATCCTCTGTCCAGCATCTTTTACATCTTTGTTCCTCAAGCTATAGATCAAGGGATTTAACATGGGAATGATCAGGGTATAAAAGATGGATGGCAACTTGTCAGTGTCAAAGGAGTGACTATAATTAGGCTGCAAATACATAGATATTAAAGTCCCATAGAAGATAATGACCACTGTCAGGTGTGATCCACATGTTGCAATAGCCTTGTGTCTGCCCTCAGCAGAGTTCATTCTGAGAATGGCTATGAGGATTAGCAGGTAAGACACAAGAACAACCAGAAGAGAAGAAATCAAATCAAAAACAGCCAAGATTAGAATTATCAGCTCAATGTCATGAGTGTTTGAACAGAGCAAAGGTATCAAAGCAATACAGTCACAGAAAAAATGATTGATTACATTGTAGTCACAGAATGATAAAGTGAACATCTTTAAAGTTATTAGAAGAGACAGAAATAAACCATACAGATATGGGATTATCACTAGTATCCAACATGCCCTCTGTGACATGATGGCAGTATAAAGTAATGGGTTACAAATGGCCACATAGCGGTCATAGGACATGACAGAAAGAATGAAAAGTTCACAAGTAATGAAGAGAAGAAAGCAAGCAAGCTGTGTAGCACAAAGATAATAGGATATTGTATTTTGGTTCACAACAAAATTTTCTAACATTTTAGGTCCCACAGCTGTAGAATAACCAAGATCTGTGATAGCCAAGTGTTTGAGAAAAAAGTACATGGGTGTTTGCAGCCGGGAATCCACCATGGTGAGGATGACCATGCCCAAGTTGCCCATCAGTGAGATCAGATAGATGATGAGGAAAAGTCCAAACAATGGAGCCTGAAACTCAGGCCGGTCAGTGATGCCCAGCAGGATGAATTCATTCATGACTGTGAGGTTCTGTTTCTCCATGCAGTCATATTACTGAATCTATTCAGGATAGTAATAATTGCATACTCATTATATTTTTAATGCCATCATAAGGTGATCATTTTTATGTAATATTGTTATACATAAGATATATTAAAATTTTCTGATAATAGTTATTTCAAAATAAAGACATTTTATAAACATAAAGATCTAAACTTGTACATGGAAATAATAGACTATGATGATTCTTATGGAAGGTGATTTCACCAACACAAAGCGTAATTCAGACATAATTTATCTCAGCTTGGAGATGAACTGCTATAGACAATGATTTATTAAGACACATAAGTTTGTATATGACCTGCTCTATTAAACTTCCAGCTACAAATAATGACTATATCAATAATTTTCCCTTAGCTAGTAAATCCTGTGATATAGAAAAATAATAGCGTTAAATTACTGATAGCCATATGATAGAAAAACCAAAGAGAGATCTAAAGTTACAGATGTACTCCTATCTTCTGTAAGGACAATAAATTCTCTTAACTGCTGAGTCATCTCTACAGTCCCATAAGTCATCACTTTAAGAAGATGTTTGGGATGAGATGCAGCTCAGTACCATTCACCAATATTTGGGTTAGTGTCACAGCATTTCCTAAAACATGTAGTACATTCCTGTAATTCTACTGTTCTAGAAATAGCAGCAGAGAGAATCCAAAGCTCAAGGGCATCTTAAGCTATCAAACAAATCTTAAGCCAGCCTGAGATATAGACCTTGTGTCAAAACTAAGAAAAATAGAACAAAAATAAATAAAGTTGTCTAAAACCATTGTATCTATTGGTGGTGCAGCTTAAAGTGTCAATATTCTTGATAAGTATTGTCAGATGTATGGACAAAACAATTACAACTGATAATTCAGCAAATTGTCTATCCCTAAATAAATCAACATTCAAGCATGTTGTACAGCATGTACGATTATGTTACTTAATTTATGCAAAGGATACATTTGACAAGTAGTAATCTAAAACCCTTTACTCTAATTTAAAACCATTATATCTTTAGCAGTATTATTTGGAAAGATGAAAGATTCTTGAATGTTATGATGTTTCCCAGGTATGTAAAATAATTCCTAAGGGAAGAAAGAGAGAGAGTGAGAGAGCTGCTGTGAACAGCCCTATGGGTTTTGTCCATGATGTCAAGAGTTCTACTACTGTATTGCAGCACTAGACCTTGGAAATTTTTTGTATAGAGTCTTCCTGTACAGGTCAAAATGATCCAGAACCAATAGTCTTTCTTTCTTCCATTTGTAGACTGCTACAATTTTTATTGTTTAATCATCACAGTGTCTACATGAATTAGTTTGCTTTGCCAGAATATATGCAGATAAATTTCTAAACGGTCTTATTAAATAAAAAAAAAATGGTGCCAATATAGGAGTGAAAGCCTTAGAGATCAGGAAAATAGGAGTAACCACCAGCCAACCTTACCTCACCAGCTTCCAAATGCGAGCTACTTCCTGTCTCACCTGCACCTTTATTGCCTTGCTGTTCTGTCCTCTCATTGGCTATCTTAGTCCAGCTACCTCACTTCCTTGCCACTGCCTATCTGTCCAGCCCTCTAGGTCTCTATGGTTGCTACTGGGATTAAAGGCATGTGTCACCACGCTTCACTCATATTCCCTAGTATGGCCTTGAACACACAGAGACTCTGTCTGCTAAATGGTCAGATGAAGGGAGTAGTCTACTACTGCCTGACTTCTATGTTTACTTAAAATGGCATGCTATTTCCTTGATCTCCAGGCAAACTTTATTAAAGCACAAATAAAATATCACTACATTTCAGCACAAATAAAATATCACCACAAATATATGTTCTTTTAAAGTAATAAAGTGATAGTTAAATGAAGATGGGTTTAATAGATCATATTACATGCAAATTCCTTCAATCTCTAGCTCATTATACTGACATGCCTTGACTAAAACTAAACAAGACAATTTATTGTCTAAATGAATCACATAATTTTAATCATACACACATATATAAGTATATACCTACATATATACATGTATATATATATATATATACACACACACACAAACACTTCATATAGATAAAAAGCTTGTCATGTGTAAATTACACTTACTTCAGGTCAATGTTTCATGATTATAGTGATTATCCAGGTGCTGTCCCAGTGAGACATATTTCTAGTAGTGAATGTAAAATACATGAGGATAATACATTAGATTATATATTTAGTAATTGTAATCACAAACTGTTGTTTTCCCATATTTTTCAGTTCACTGTAACGAAGCAAATTGCTTTGTCATCCTGAAGTACCATTAATGAAGATTTGTTATGTTTAATACTTACTATGAAATATTTCCCTCAGATTTCATTATGAAATGGCAATTTTAATATAACCAAAAAATGTGGTCATTAATGTCATTTCACCCAACACACATACACACACAAACACACACACAAATAAAGTCAATCAATAAGATGTAAAAACTCACTTTTTCCTTAATAACAGATTAAAAAAAAGAATCTCACTCACATTATAACATACTATGTTAGAGCATCACAAAAGAGGTTAGAGACTCCAAACACCTAAATATTTGGGAGCATCTGAAATGATTCAATTATATTTTCATTTCTGAATTAAAAATTTTAGACTCCCTTTACTTATGTTTTATCTCACCTCTTATTTTTTAATGTCTTAACTATACAACTTAATGTCCATAAAATATATTTTCTAATTTTTCCAATTGATTTAGTGTTGCAAATATACATATGAACATATAATCTTTAACCTAGGTAGAAAGTATTCCAGAGAAAATATGAGGCAAGGAGAGAGATTATTGCTTTTGTCATTCAGACATAATGGTAAAGGGGTCATAGAAAATAGACCAGAAATGGTCTCTTCTATTAGATGACAAAACCAGGGCAGAATGTGCCCGTTCCTATGGATTCTGATGGAAGGGAACACCTGCATAGCCTTCTACCTTCTTTACCTGTAATAAAACATTGCCTTTCATTCTCTCATGTGCTTCTTAGTATTTTATTTCCTAGGATAATTTATGAGTTATGTTTTAATTTCAGAAATTGTCCCCGTGGGGTTGTAAGTTATTTGTTCACTCTCCCTAAAGCACTGGGATGCATACTGATTTGCTTGGAGGCTGTTCAATAATTACCAAGGAGAATATGCATATATCTTTAAATTATGTATTAAGTACAGGGATTAGTGAAATTACTTCTGGGTTGGAATTTAAAATATTGCTGTTGTGCTGTCATTGACATAATAGCCCACTCTGATCTTCCCTGTCATTGGATTCTAAAAAGCTGAAAGTGGAAACAAAAAATTTTTGGTTTTTGAGTGAACACATAGCCTGTGTTATGTGCAGTGTATGCAACGGCAACATGAAACTAAAAAAACAAAAAAAATTGGGGGCAGGAAAATAAGAAGTGGCTAATAAAAAGACAATACCTCACTCAGGTAAAAGAAAAATAATGACAAAGTTCTGCTGAAAATCTTTATACTTGCACTTCATGTTTTTAATAGTGATTATAAAATGATAATATTAGCCAGGCGGTGGTGGCGCACGCCTTTAATCCCAGCACTCGGGAGGCAGACGCAGGTGGATCTCTGTGAGTTCGAGGCCAGCCTGGTCTCCAAAGTGAGTTTCAGGAAAGGCTCAAAGCCACACAGAGAAACCCTATCTCGAAAAACAAAAACAAAACAAAACAAATAAATAATAATAATAATAATAATAATAATAAACATAATGAAATAAATTTACAAAAATAGTAATAGCATTTTATTCCAAGAGGGAGAGGAGATGACGTTCAAGAGAGAAATGAAGGTAGGTCTGTCTTTTGGGTATATGGTCTAGTATAATTGTAAAGCAGAGTTTTAGGGTCCCAGAAAGAAAAGGGATCTAACTTTAACGTTTGTGGTTAGGGGAAGTTCCAGCACCTGCCTTCCTTAATAAGTGACCAGTGCTACATGACAAGTTAGGGAAGCTGTACTGTAGGCTGTGAAACAGGAATCACATACACTCCAGATAGGGAATGGACACCTGGTAATGTGTACTGCAGTCAAGCTCCATGGGTGTCTGTTGGTTCAGGGCTGGGTGCTGTTCTCACCCAGACTCAGGGCTGGGCACTGTTCCTGCCTTGTTTGCTGCACTCTCTGCTTATGATTTGAAGGGGAAAGGTTATTCTAAGATTTCCACCCTAAACCCAGTGTATGAAGCTTTTTGTGCCCAAAGAATATATTCATTACTCTCTTTGTTTATTTTGATTTTGATAACCAGGAATATGGATTTGTAAAAACAAAGCAAACAAACAAAAAAGAATGGCTCTCTAGGTACATGCATTTTCAGAGAAAGTAATTTTTTCAATGACCCTTAGTTGGGAGCCATTTTTATAAAATTAAGGATTATTGGAGAAATCGCAGATGATTTTACAAATGTGTAACAGATTATTTTTGGAAATAAACAATGAATAAGAGAATGATTACATAGAAAATGAGATAGGGAAGTAGCCTATGAGTTTGGCAGTCACCAAGCTCAATCTGGCTTCTTTTTTCCAAATCAGGGAATTGCTGCTTGGGATCTTCTGCCTCAACACAATCCCAAAGTAAGTTGTCAATTAGTGTACTCAGGGGCTGCTATCTGTCTTTATACATCTGAAGGAGATTATTTCCATGAGTTTGGATAAATCATTATCAACAGAGAGATTAGAGAGTGTCAACTAATATAAGCTTTAAAGTAGTTTTAGGAGGCTGACAGCAGGTTTGAACTAGAGGGCCAGGGTGAGTTTTAAAATCATTTGTCTCATTATTCTGATAGTCAATCTCTGATTTTTTAATATATATTTAATTATTTAAAATTACAATTATATAATTTTCTCTCCTTCCATCTCCTCCCTTTCAT
This sequence comes from Onychomys torridus, assembly GCF_903995425.1. Lineage (NCBI taxonomy): Eukaryota > Metazoa > Chordata > Mammalia > Rodentia > Cricetidae > Onychomys > Onychomys torridus. The sequence continues at coordinate 62,819,109 of NC_050446.1, forward strand.
ATACCCCACCTTGTTCTCTCTAATAATCTTTTTCTTTTAATTTATATAAATTCAAACAGCTCAGTTCATAAATTAATATTTGTATTCATATGATTTCAGGACCAGCCATTTGGTATATAAACAACTGAGGGTCTATTTGTTGGAGAAGACTATTCTGTTTTTCCCACTTCCTTGGTTGTTTTTTGTTGTTGTTGTTTGTTTGTTTTTGTTTTGTTTTTTTGGGGGGGTGGTGAGCTCTTTCTTCTTTTTCCTTTTTTGTTGGGTTTAAGGTTTTGTGAGCTTCCTCCCTTCCATGCTCGAATGTTAACATTTCTATTGGTAGCCAGTGAATTTTAAAGCATGATAAGCTAGTTTTATTTTTTCATTCTTTGATAAGAATACACTGAATTGCATAAAATTTGTATTCCTTCTCTAAGAAGTAGCCAAGATTTCCACATTTTGCTGTCATGAGATCTTGACCACTTCTATAGGGGAGTGTGACAGCAGTCAAACCTGAGCCTTAAAATGTCTTGAGAAATTTCACCAAAATGTTTTGTATGTCTAGGGGTAAACAATGATAATATGTTAGTAAAAGGTTAAATCCTCATTCCTTTGCCACAAACTGATCTTCTCCCCAAGACCACAAGAGGGACAAGAGTTAATAAGGGAATTAATAATTCCCTCTTTGGGTCAGGGGAGATTGCTCAGCACGTAAGAGCTGGCTGTTTTTCTAGAGGACCCAGGTTCACTTCTCTAGCATCCACATGGCAGCTCACAACTGTCTGTAACTCCAAGATCTGACAGCCTCATGTAGGCATACATACAAGAAAAATACCAATACACATAAAATCAATGCCCATGTGGCCATGTAAAGGCACCTAGAAATTCTGCCTATTAGTCAATATATCTACATAAGAGATAAGTTTGCTAGGGTAAAATTATCAGTACAGTTGGTGGGAAGACAGGTCAAAGTTCAATAGAAATAGAAAAAGAAGACATCCTCTTCAAATAGGCAAGTGGTGAGCTGAATATTGAAAGATATGAATGAATTAATTAGAATTTAACTTTTTGAGGCTGGATTAAATTTTTTCTTCTGACCAAAGAGAGCCAGCTAAGGATGCCCCATCAAAGATTTTATTATGTTAAAAGGTTTAGTGTTGGAAGCATTTTTTAAATATTTCATTTATCTTTATTTTGTACAGTATATTTCCTTATTTGGTATATATATATATATATTATAATTAACTTGATTCACATATCAGCCACAGATTCCCACTTCTCCCCGTCTCCCCCCCCACTCCCTCCCCCCCATCCATCCCCCCATTCCCACCTCCTCCAAGGCAAGGTCTCCCCTGGGGAGCCAGCCCAGCCAGGTAGACTCAGCAAAGGCAGGTCCAGTCCTCTCCTCCCTACACCAAGGCTGAGCAAAGTGTCCCAGCATAGGCCCCAGGCTCCAAAAAGTGACAAAGATACAATGACAAAGATACCTTCACTGTAGACTATTGGCAATGGTCGAGAGAGTGCCTGAGCTGAAGTGCTCTGGTGATTGGATGGCCGAACACCCTGGCTGTCATGATAGAACTTTCATCCAGTGTCTGATGGAAGCAGATGCAGAGATCCATGGCCGAGCTCCAGGAGTCCAGTCAGCAAGAAAGAGGAGGGATTGTATGAGCAAGAGATGTTGAGACCATGACTGGAAAAAGTACAGGAACAAATAGCCAAACTAGTGGAAACACATGAACTGTGAACCAATGGCTGAGGAGCCCCAGTGGAGCTGAACCATGCCTTCTGGATAAGTGAGACAGTAGATTAGCTTGAACTGTTTTGGAGGCCCCTAGGCAGTGGATCTGGGACCTGTTGTTGGAAGCATGTTACACAAATAGGCAATGTTTGTTTATGTCCAGAAAATAGGATGAGAAAAATTTAAAGAAGGGGTAGATTTTTTTTTTAAATTTTTTTTTACAGATTTCCTGGTATCCATTAAAAAGGTCTGTGCATGAATTGGGGCATTTCAGATATTCTGAGGAATTGGTAGGATCTATGTTACTGAATAACAAAGTGAATATAGAGCCTTATAAATAAACTGATTGAAGGAACTTCCCATTGGCAGAGTTTAGGACTGAATAACTGACCCCATAGGATACTTGATCAGAGAGAGATTTGGCAGTAATGGTAACATTGCAAAGAGAGGAATCCAGTTGATATAGTTTGATTTATTTAAGGAAAGGTGACCTTGGAAAGTACAGGAATGCTGTGGCTGCTAAAGAAGTATTTGTAATGAGATATCCTATGCTTAGGACTCTGTTGTTTAAAAGTCCAGAAAGTTTAGAAATAGTTTGGAAAAACTTGCCATATATTCAGAGTCTGTAAGTGTATCATTAGGCCCCTTTTGCTTTTGAGTCCAGAGGGATGCCTGTGAACTCATCCAAGTGGACAAATAGGAGATAGGTGTGTATGTATACTAGGAAAGACAGAACTAGTCTGCAGTTATTGGTCATTGTAGTGTTGGGATCATTGAGCAAGTGGTGGGTGAATCAGCCACATGTACAACATCCACTCAAGGTCTATCCAGTGAGTATCCCTGATTCTACATATACAGTCTTCTTCCTCAGTCCATTAGGTCTTGTCCAAGTCACATGTAGTTGAAGGTTTTCTTCTGTCCTACCCAGCCCTACAGTCAGAACAAATTTCTCCCACCCACTGTCATTCAGCGCTTACAAAATAATCACTCAGAAGTTTATTTTAATTACAACTGCTTGGCCATTAGCTCAGGCTTATTACTGACTAGCTCTTACATTTAAATTAACCCATGATTCTTATCTATGTTTAGCCATGTGGCTTGGTACCTTTTCTCAGTTCTGCCTTGTCATCTTGCTCCCTCTGTGTCTGACTGGTGACTCCTGATTCAGCCTTTCTCTTCACAGAATTCTCCTTGTTTGCTTATCCCACCTATACTTCCTGCCTGGCTACTGGCCAATCAGCATTTTATTTATCAACCAAGTAGAACAACACACATTCACAGCATACAGAATGACATTCCACACCACTGTCTCTTTTCTGTTTAATCAAAAAGGAAGATTTAACTTTAAAATAGTAAAATTACATATAATAGAACAATTATCAAGCAAGAGTTACAGTTACAATATCTAGTCTATTTGTATTTGGCAATACAATATCTAATCTATTAATATTTGATGACCATGTTGGGTGCCAATTTTAGATGAATTTCTAAATGTCTTATTAAATAAAAAACACAGAGCCAGATATAGGGGTGAGAGCCTAGAAAAGATTAGGGAAATAAGAAAAGCCACAGCTAACCTTACCTCACCAACTCAGCAGCTTCTACCCACACCTGTATGCTTTGCTGTTCTGCCATCTGATTGTTCTCTCTGTCCAGCTACATCACTTCCTATTCCTGCCCAGCTCTGTCACTTTATGTCTGTCTATACAGACCTCCAGACCTCCATGGCTAGCTAGTGTTAGAATTTAAGGCATGCGCCACCACATCTGGCTCTGTTTCCTGTATGGCCTTGAACTCACAGAGATTCAGACAGATCCCTGTTTGCACATTGATAGGATTAAAGGCATGTGCTATCATTGCATGACTTTGTGTTTTACTTATAATGGCTTGGTTTTTCTTCTGATCTCCAGGCAAGCATTATTTATTAAAACACAAATAAAATATCACCACATTTCAGCACAAATAAAATATCACCACAGTCACACATACAAACAAAAAATAAGATGGAGATAAGAAAGTATTTCTTCAAATGGTTGTGGGAAAACTGGATGTACAAATTCATAAGAATGAAATTATACCAGTATCTGTTACTTTATAGAAAATATAATGTCAAATGGATCAAAGATCTGAAATTTTAAACACTGAAATTATTAGAACAAAACATGGTTTATAGGTTAGAAGTATAGGAACTCATTTTCTGAATAGGAAGCCATATGCCCCAGAATTAAAACCAACAAATGATACGTACAAATACATAAAACTAAAAAGCTTCTGTACAGCTAAATAAATAACAAACTGCCTGAAAAGGAATTCCACAAATGGGAACGATTCTATACTAGCTGGATATCTGACAGAAGATTAATATCCAAAGTATATAAATAACTTTTAAAAGATTACAGAAATAACATTTAAAGAAGGATCCTGGTGTCTTAATCAATAATAGGGACTTACCTTCCACCTATCAGTGGCAACCAAGCTGAAACTGACCTGAATGTCCCCTCCTCGAGTAGATTTCATGGTACCAGAAGTTACCAAGTAAGTTTCCAAAGGAGGGAAGCAACCAAATGTCTTACACAGTTATTATACCTATGAGGCAGAAAAATGACTAGCCTAGCATGATAACCTTAAGGGTATAGTAGTGGCATGTATAACTTGGAAGTTACCAACATCTCTGTAATTGGACACAAGACCTACTTACCAAGAAGGATGTCATAACTGGTACTAGAAAACTAGCCAACTATCTAAGGCTAGTGAATTCATTCATACTGAATTAAAACCTACAAGCAACAGTTTACTGAGCTGTCATAATCCCCAAGTATAAATATGCATCTTTATATACACAGGTAGTTGTAGTCCTCACTTCTCAAGGAAAATTCTCTTTTCAACAGATGGAGACCATTAGCAATCAAGGTACAGAATTGTGGACCCTTGTCCCAGTGGATAAATCTATAAAATGAATCTTACATCTAACGCTCCCTCAAGGAATATTGCAAAAGAAGGGGCAGAAAGACTTTAAGAGCCAAAGGATCTAGAGTTTGCTGTAAGACTGTCTCCTAGTAATGTCCCAAGGTTTGTTCCTAAATACAGTCCAAACCACTCAGCTCTGAAGGAGAAAGGGAACACATACTACCACCAAATACAACTAAGTTCTTATATTTAAAGATAAACCATATCCTGTGTCTGTAACTCAGCCCAATGTGGAGAGGATTAGGAAGTGAAGTGAATATATAAATATCATCTTCCTGATTCAGAATTAGGTTCTAATGTTTAAGGAGAGTCATTGTAAGATGGCTCATAAATGTTGCCTGATTTTCAGATGATTTATTGGATTTTATTATAATTCAGTGCCTCATGGGAAGCCTATTCTTTACTTAGATAAGGTAGATTAATAGATAGTATATATGTTAATGATTAGGGGACTTAAGCAGTCTGTTCCATTTAGGGTCAATAGCTGATATGTGTTTCTGACAGAGTAATGGTGGGAATCTTGAATTTGAAGAGAATCTACAAAAGATATATATTTTTTATTTCCTCTGTCACGGTGGGTAGAAGATATAATGACATAAATATTGTGGAAAGTCAGATATGGGGAGCATATTTTTGTAATTTCATTGTACATTGGTGGAATCTACAGAAAACAAGTGGAAACACTTTAAAATGTGGGTAAAGATATAGAGATGAAAAGGAATGTGTATAGGAGAATAGCCTTGGCTCTGGGCAGCTATGAAGCAATGTGTGTGTGGGTGTGTGGGAAAACAGATTTTTCTGAGTGAGTAACTAGAGGAAAGATGGTAGAAGTGAGTCTTGAAACAGGACTAGAGAAAGAGGGAGGCTTTGCTTTGGTACAGCTGTGAGGTTGAGAGACTGCTGAAGTTGGATGTAGTGAGTATTCTATAATGAAACAGGGTATGAGAACAGAATTTGAAATATGGGGCAGTGTTGGCAAAGTGTGGGATAATTATGGAGACAGAAGAAAACCCAATGTGAGGGATTACAGATTACTTACCATATACCAAACAAAAGTTTCTGTTTCTAAGAATTTTTAAATCGCAAGTATAGTTTTCAGATCATATGTTGCTATTCAATTTGTATTTTCCTCAATGGTTTTACAAATTAAAATTACTACTACTATTATTATTACATCTAATATTACTCATGAAGATTAATAATTTTAAGATTGTAGAGAAAGAAGTTGTTATTCTTCAGATTCTTAAGACTGAGTCACATACCTTACAGATTCTAGTGAAACAAGGAATATGGAAAAGGTCTTTTGGAAATGTGGGCAAAGCCATGGTGGACACCAAAGTTGAGTTCCTAGCATTTCTAGATCACCTAATGTGTGGAAACCCAGAATCTCTGATGAAGTACTAGGGTTTGTGGACCTGGGTGGGACTCAGCAATATCAATCAGACAAAGACAAAGATTAGGGAAGGACAAAATGCCTGGTAAGGGAAGAGTGGAAGGATTGGTGAGGTCAGGAAATCTGGTAAAGGTAGGGTGGAGACTCTGGTAAGGGTAGTATTCCTGGTAAAAATAAAGCCCACGTAGAGTAAGAGCAGAAGCATTGGTAATGGATATGTGAGGCACTCGCACACAATAGAGTGATCCATCTTGGCTTGCCTTTCAGACACTCTGGATTCAATACCACATAGTGGTAATTCACCAGGAGGGAGAGTAGAGGAGACTTGGGAGAATGAAAAGGTTGACTACACATTTATGGTACAATGGAAGTCTTTCTTCAACTTACATTTAGTTGGAAAGTAGGACACTTTCATACACATATAAAAAAGAGATGAAAATTTGCATATAATTTTGCATAAAGAGGAATAAAATTTACTGAGATTGAGTGATCACTCAGAAGTTAGGTGGGCTTGCCGCCTTTGCAAAGGACTTTAGTTTGGTTGCCATCATTTATTATCAGTCAGCTTGAACTTTTCTGTAACTCCAGTGCCCAGTGATCCAACGTTTCCTCCTTCCTCACTGACCTGCATCTTCCTCTCCCCCAGTGCTCCACCCAAACTTTCCCACATACCACTCCTTGCTCTCTTTCAATTCATACCATCTTTTTTTCATTAATTCTGTTATGAGCATATATGCATACATACATATATACATTCTAACACAAGCTGCTCCATATGTATAATGTTTCTTTAATCTGCTTCCAATGTAGTCCTTACCATTCATCAAGAAAATGACTCTTTACTACAGGAGACCATTACAGACAATACAGTCAATCAAGTTGCATAATTCTAGTGCCCAGTCCCAGTAACTATATCTGCCCAACAGCACTTGCACATTGTAGAAGAGGGAACAGAAAGATCGTAACCCCAGAGGATCAAGAAGTTTTCTGTGAGATTGTCTCATAGTAATGTCAGATGCTATGTTCATAAGGTCTAGCCAACTTGACTGCCGAAACGTGAACTGAACAAGGACAACAATATTTTATTTAGCCATTGCGATATAATAGTAAAATTATTTTAAATTTTTAATATGAGAGAATTTACAATATGATTTATAAAGAAATGAAACAATCTAAAATTATATTACAGGTTATTTAAATATGCATATAAAACAAATCTAAGCATATTTATTTATTTGTACATTATGCATTTCATGTAGTGTCGGCACTATGCAAAATATGTATAAATATATATGATTATGAACATTAAAAAAGAAATTGGATAAATAGTCTTTCTGTTTTGAAAATAGACCAGAGAGGCATTAACTAATACCTTTAATTTCATGTTTACTGAGGACTGAAATATTTTAATGAATGCAAAGTAACATTTTCAACATAAATTTTCATATTTACTTATAGAATAGAACTTTTATTTTTTCATATATGGTTTATAGAAAATACAGTTTTATCCATAAATTTGTCTTTTACCAAATACCTTTTTCATTGCCTCTTTTACATCTTTGTTCCTCAAACTGTAAATGAGAGGATTTAACATGGGAATTATAATGCTGTAAAATATTGACACAACCATGTCATGCTCCAAGGCATAGCTGGAACTTGGTCTCACATACATGAAAAGAACAGTACCATGAAAAATGGACACTCCAGTTAGATGAGAGCCACATGTGGAGAAGACTTTTTTTTTACCTTCAGCAGAACGAGTCTTCAGAATAGCAAACAGAATGAAGCCATAGGAGATCAGGACGATGAGGATGGTGACTATCTCAATAGACCCAGCACAATAGAAGAGGAGAAGCTGGTTGATGTGGGTGTCAGAACAAGAAATTGCCAGGAGAGGAGGGATGTCACAGAAAATATGACTGATTTCATTGGATCCACAAAAGGACAGTCTGAAAGTGGCAACAGTGTGAATAACAGCATGTAAAATTCCACCAGCATAGGAAGCAATGATGAGTGGCACATAGACTCTGGATGACATGATTACTACATACAAAAGTGGGTTATGAATGGCCACATAGCGGTCATAAGCCATTGCTGCCAAAAGAAAGCATTCTGTTGTACCAAAAGTAACAGCCAGAAACATCTGTGTAGCACAGCCAATGAATGAAATGACTTTCTTCTCTGATATAAAGTCAACTACCATTTGTGGAGTGATAACAGAGGAATAGCAGGCATCTACAGAGGACAACACACTCAGAAAATAGTACATGGGGTTGTGTAGGTGGGAATCCCCTATAACTAGAGCAATCAGTCCTAAATTCCCCATGAGTGTGAAGAGGTAAATTGCTAGAAAGAGGAAGAAGGAAAGGATCTCCAGGTCAGCATTGTCTGTGAAGCCCTTCAGTACAAATTCAGTGACTTCAGTGATGTTTTCCATGTTGAAATCTCATAGAAGGAATTGAAAGCAATCAACAACTCATAGTTCATATTACTGTAAAGAATCTAGAGTAGTTTTGCTATAAATAAGGTGAGCTGTGCCTTTATGTGTATTTACGCAGAAGCACACTTTCAGACTGAAAGAGGCACAGATACATACACATAAGCACACATATCACAGGACTTTATGAGCTACAGCAGAGGATAAGGACATGGTGATGATTTAAATTTCAATACACCACTCACTGAAGAATGACTTGGAAGGTATGTGTATTTTCCCAGTGTCTTATTTTAATTTTATTTTTTATCTTAAAAAAAAATCTTCCCTCTTATATTAAATCCTGACCTCAGTTTTCCCCTTCCTTTGAACTTCTCAGTTCCTCTCCCCATCTCCTTTCTCCCTCAGATCCACTTCTCCTCTGTTTCTCTCAAGAAAAAGCAGGTCTCCCAGGGTTATCAACTGAAGATGGGGAAGTTAACACAAGACTAGGTATAAACTCTCACATAAAGGCCAGATGAGACAACCCAGCAGGAGGAAAAGAGTTCCAAGATCAAGCAAATGAGTCAGAGACAACCTCCACCTACAGTTGGGAGTCCCATGAGAATATCAAGCCTCACAACCATAATCTATATGCAGAGTTCCTAACTCAGACCCATATAGCCTCCCTGTTTTACCCTGTGTCTTAATTCATTGTATTCCTTTTTAAAATGTTCTATTTTTTATATTATAATTTAATTACATCATTTTCTGTTTCTCTTGCTTCTTCTAAGCTGTCCTTTGTACCTGTATCTTCCTCCTGCACCCTCTTCTAAATTCATGCCCTTTTAAAATTAAAATTTAATTCTATCTCTCTCTCTCTTTCTCTCTCTATATATATATATATATATATATATGACATAATCCTTCTTATACTGTATGCCTACTACATAACCTACAGCTTATTCTATTAGAAGTTTTATCTTCAACTATAATAAAACAGAAATTCATATAGGTATAAAATCCACCTATTGAGATAGAACTTACTGAGTTGTTATACATGACAGAGCATTGTACTAGAATAAGAATTCTAAATGTGTCAGAAATCCTATAGAATAATTTGCTAAATTTTATATAATAGTGGTCAGTGAATACTAATATGCATTAATAGAATGGGAGAAAGCTTTATGAGGAAAATATGCCAAAATCAAATCTTTAAAAAGCAAATTATAGAATGTGTTAGTATATACATTGATTCTCCAATGCAATATACACAGATTATATTCTATAAAACATTTTATAACACACAATTTTTTAATTGTTAACAATTTATATGTAAGAATTATGTTTTATCTTGCAGGGGTAGAGGTAAGGTTCCATTTCACTGTATAGCCCAAGCTGGCCTTGACCTCATAGCAATCACCTTGCTTTAGTTTTCCAATAACTTTGGATATTGGTATCTGCTACCATGTCCACTTCTCCATATTCTTTAAAGAATGTGAAGGTGAGTAATGATTTTTTTAAAATATACTTGTTTATTCTTTTGATAAATGAGGAATTGGAACTCAATTTCTCATGAGTCAGGCTTTTGTACTAGATACATAATGAAAAGCTACAGGTTTGAGGAAGCCAACATCAAAACACATTACAAGTTAATAGCCCAATTAATTAAGAGCCTTCATAATAGTTTACTGGACAATATATGCCTAGCTCCTCAATTAATGTAAATGTACTTGTATATATTGTTACAAAATACAGAGTTTCATATATCCTAAACATAGTACTTAATAATTTATATGAGTGCAATAATTATAATTTGCCTTTATTGAACAGCTGCTGGAAGATCAAACTTCTGTGTACATTTCATTACTTATCTTATGGAAGTTTTGTATTTTATCATTGCCAAGCTACAACTCACTATAGAGTCTTCACCACAGTGTATATGCTCTCAAGTTTGTTAGGAAAACATTACCTCCTGTTATACTACTTCATTGTCAAATTGCATTCCCACAACTCTTGCCCCAAGAAATTTAAGCAAAACCTATGACTTACTACATTTGAATATATTCAAATATTTAAGCCAAGAAATTTTAAATATGTGGTTATTTCTGTTGTTTGCTGGACTGTATAGTAAGATGCAATTTTTAAATTTCATTGTTTTCTCAATCATCTAAAAATAAAAGACTCATAATATTAAATATGTCAATATTTGTATACTCTCTATTAGAAGATTAATGATTCCTTTTCCTTTGGGGTAACTTATTTATCAAGAGACTGATAGTGCACAACCTACAATGGACACTCATTTTTTATATACAAAATTTAATTTTGGTATTTGCTGTTTTTTCTCATTTGTCCAGGAAGCTTGGTTTATAATTCATACATAGACCTGTTACTAGATTACTTTTATGAGAACATGAAATGAGAAAAAGCTATAGTATCTTACTTTTAATTTTTCATAGTATAATTACTTAGTATAAAATAACATTGTTGTATTTGAAATGTTAGGTTCTAGACTCAACAATTCCTCAAGTAGTCTGAAATTTCTTCTTACCCAAAGAACAGCAAATGAAGGTTTGAGTTTTCTATGGGCACTGGTAATTTAAACTGTTTATATCTGCTTATTCAACTGTGAAGAAGCCCAGAGGAGGTGACCCTAGGGGATTAGGCTCCAATTGTGTCCTGGTTGAAAATAACAAGTTAATGAATTACTTCATTTAAAATGACAAAAGAATAAATGCTTCTTTATTTAGCAGATACCTCCTGACATTTCCTTTTCATTCCTCAGGGTGTAATTTATATACTTTGTATTGTACAAAATAGGAGACTACATTCTGATATTTTCATACATATACATCACATACTTTGATCATTTTTCACTTCCAACAGTCTCCATGGTGTCTACCCCTCTTGTTAACCATATTCCCCTCCTCATATATTCTTTCTATTGTCTCTAATATTGTTATATCCTATGTCTCTAATCCAGGGTATTAATATGCATATTTGTAAAGTAATTGAACTTTATGTTAATTTAGCTAAACAACAGAATTATTCACACATGCCTCTGGACCTGTGATTGTCTTAGTCATGGGAATTGAGACAATTTATATAGTACCAGGTATAATCTTCCTGTGAAATGGGCCTCAAATACAATCAGAGAGTACTGTGGTACCTCCATAAGAGTGCTATCACTATATTACAAGTAGCCACATATTTCCCCGCATGTTGTTATAATAGACCATAGGCCACATGATTGGATGCCTTTACCCAAAGGCAATCTGCTTAGCACATTATGGCACTATAAAAGCTGGCCACCAGGGAGAAACTTCCAACTGTTTAAGGTTTACTTATCTATGTCATGCAAGCAAGGTGTGTGATGACTTCAAAAACAGAGCCTAGTTGTACTGGGCAACATGCAGGAAAGGCAAGAGCCTGTATTGCTTTGGGGGCCTGTGTGGTCTCCCTAACGATAATTTGTAAGGAGGTATGACATACCTGGCACTGGGTTTGTAATAGCCATGGCTTCTCACAGTTTTTAAGCCATTGTCTCAGTTTGGTTTTACTATTGCTGTGAAGACACACTGTGGCCATGGCAACTCTTATAAAGGAAACGTTTTAATTGTGGTGGCTTGCCTGCAGTTCAGAGGTTCAGTCCATCAGGGCGTGCAGGCAGAGATGGTGCTGGGGCTGAGACTGCTATATCTTGCAGGCAACAGGAAATCAGCTGACACACTGGGCAGCATTCTGAGTATATGAAATCTTAAAGCCTTCCCCAGCAGTGACACACTTCCTCAAACAAGGCTGTACCCACTTCAACAAAGCCACACTTCCTAAGAGTATCACTTCCTATGAGATTTGGGGATTATGGGATGTGGAGGCCAATTTCATCCAAACTGTCACATTCTACTCCCTGCCCCCAATATGCTTGTAACTATAGCATAATGCAAATGCATTTAGTCCAACTTCAAAAGTCCCCATAGTCAATCACAGCCTCCACAATGTTTAAAAGTCCAAAGTCTGAAGTCTCTTTGGAGACACGTGACAATCTCTCAACTGCAATCACCTGTGAAAAATCAAAATAACAATGCAGATCATAAACTCCAACATATAATGGCACAGGATATACATTACCATTCCAAAATGCAAAGAAGGGGACATAGAAAGGAAATGCAGAACCAAAACAAGAACAACAAAAAACCAGCTGGGCAACCTCCTAACTGCCTCTCCATGTCTGATGTCCAAACACTCTCCACATCTCCAATTCTTTTCAGCTTTGTTGACAGCAACACACTTTTTTCTCTTGGTCTGTTTCCACTCCCTGTTACCAGCTCTCCTAAGCAGTTATCTTATGACTCTGGCATCTCTGACATCTTCGCTAACCACTAAATTCCAATCATCCAGTATCTGGGATCTATCACAATCTTCTGACTTCTGTAAAGGGCTTGTGCCACTTCTCTGGCTTGCCCCCCATAGGACACACAGCTCCCACTGGCTCCATTCCACTACAACTATTGTTCTTGGTGGTCATCCCATGGTACTGGAATCTCCAAAATAATGGGGTCTTCTGCAACAGGGCTGCATTTTCACCAATAGCCTATCTTAGGCTCTTCTCATGGTGCCAAGCCTCAGCTTCTTTGTATGACCCTGGCAGTCCTAGGCCTTTCACTGCCACTGAGGCTGCACCTTCACAAATGGCCTTTCCTGACCTCTCACAATTACAAATCTCAGCTGCTCTCCATGACCCCTTCATGCCTTCAAAATCAGTACCATCTGGGTGACACTTAAACATTACCAAGTCCAGCTGCCAGCATGAGGTACAACCTTGGTCACTTCTGGAACACAGCTTCTCTTTGCTCCCAGGAAACACTTCCCAGAAGATTACACCTCAGTGGTGCTGGTCTCTTCTTAATCACCATTAATTTCTTAGTTCCAGCCAACTACTGTCAGGTATCCCAGCAAAGCAAAATTTTGCTTTACTAGTTCTGGTATCTTGTTAATCACAGCTGATTCTTTAGCCCCAGCTCACCAGAACCACAGGATCTTAACTGCTTTCATCTATCCTTAATTATAAAGCCAGAACCACGGGGCCACAGCTGCCAAGTTCTGCTACTTACTGGGACTGGAACATAACCCCCTTGTTTAATTACATTTTCACCAGCTTTTTGTCTTTCACTGCCTAAATTTGGTTGTCCTGAAATTTGGTCTGTAGAACAGACTGACCTTGAACCCACAGAGATCTGGCTGCCTCTGCTTCTTCCTCTGGAGTGCTAGGATTAAAGGCATGTGTCACCATCACCTGAGGTCACCACTCCCTTTATTCCATTTCTTAAACCATTTATCTCCTTGAACAGATGATTTAGATCCATTCCATTTTCTGACACACTTTCTTTCCTCAAATATTTTTCCTTGCTCCACTTGTTTCTTTCATTATAAATCTTCATTAGTTTACCACTAATATACAAATGACAGAGACTATACTAGGCTGTTTTGAGATTTCTTCTACAAAAGGTATTTGTGGTGATATTTTATTTGTGCTATAACAAATAAAGCTTGCCTGGGGATCTGAGGACAAAGCCAGCCACTATATTGAACATAGAGGTCAGACAGTAGTAGCACACACCTTTAATCCTAGAATTCAGGAGGCAGAAATTGATCTGGATCTCTGTGTGTTCAAGGCCACACTGGGAACAGAGCCAGGTGTGGTGGCACATGCCTTTAATCCCAGCACTAGTTACCCATAGAGGTCTGGATGTCTGTACAGACAGACAGGAAGTGAAGTACCTGGGTGGAGAAAGGAAGTAAGATGGCAAGGCACAGAAAGGTATATAAGGAATGAGTGTTCAGTAAATATCTTCCTCTTGGGCTGAGGATTTCCTAGCAGTAAGAACTTGTGGCTGACATGTTCTATTCCTCTGATCTTTCAGCATTCACATCAATATCTGGCTCCAGATTTTTTTTTTATTAATATGACTGTTTAGCAATTTGTGTTACAGGGACTAATCTAAAACTCTTCACTTTAGACTCAGACAGACCCTTCAGAACAGGGGCAAAAGGTATCCACTTCCTTCACCAACAAAAATGATTTCTAGGCAACATACTAAAATTCTTCTCTGAAAACTCTTGAGCCAGCTCCTGCCATTTCAAATCCTTATTAGCAGCATTGTCTTCCATGCTCCCATTAGGATGCCGCATTAAGTGGTGCTTAAAGCATTCCACTGCTTTCTAAACCCAAAGTAACAAAGTCCATATAACTCCTAACAAAAGCATGGTCAGGTCTATCATAGCAATACTCCAGTCCCTGGTATCAACTTCTGTCTTAAGTTTTCATTGCTATGAAGAGACAACATGAACATGGTAATTCTTATAAAGGAAACAGTTAATTGAGAGGGCTCACTTACAGGTTCAGTCCATTATCATCACCATGGCGTGCAGGCAGATATGGTGTTGGAGCTGAGACTGTTAATGTTTTAAGCAACAGGAAATCAACTGTCACACTGGGTGGTATCCTGAGTATATGGAACCTCAAAGCCTGCCCCCGCAGTGACACACTTCCTTCAACAAGACTATACCCACTTCAAAAAAGCCACATTTCCTAATAGTGCCACTCCATATGAAATTACCAGATTATGCGATTATAGGATTATGGGGGCCAGTTACATTCAGTCTACCACAACCATGTAAAGTATATCACTTCCAACTATTTTTAAATATGAATTATATGTTTTACTTTAGTGAGAAGTAAGTGAATTTTCAAATGCCTTTAAATGTTTTTCCTTTATGATAATTTTCTATGCCTTTTAGTTTTTATTGTCAACTTCACAGACAGACCTAGAGTTTCCTCAGCAAAAGAGATCCCAATGAGGAATGATCTATACAATTTTGGTCTGGGGACATGTCTATGGAAGATTATATTGATTGTTAATTGAGTCAGTTTATTGTGAGTAGCACCATTCCCTAGGCAGGAAGCCCTGAACTGTATAAGAAAGAAGACTGGATATATGGTAGATTATATTTAGGTTTTAGAGAATTCTCCATACCTATTTCCAGGATGGCTGCAGCAATTTATAATTCCACCAATAGTGAATGAAGTTTCTCTTTTTTCTATATATCTACTTTATAACAAAGCTATTTTACTTCTTGGTACATTCCCAAAGGACTTGACATTCTCCCCCACAGATACTTGCTCAGCCATCTTTATTGCAGGTCTATTCACAATAGCTGGAAAATTGAAACAATCTATAAATGTCCTTCAACTGATGAGTGAATAATGACAAAGATTTCCATATACACTATGGAGTACTATTCAGCTGTTAGTAAAAATGAAATCTGCAGGTAAATGGATGAAAATAAAAAAAATATTATATTGCATGAGGCAACCCAGATCCCAAAAGACAATTGCTTCATGCTCTCTCATATTTATGGATCCCAGCTCCAGATCTTCAGATGTGAGTATATATTCTATAGTAACCACAGAATCATGGAAAATATAGGAGGACCAATGGGAGGTGCATAGGTGAATAGCAGGATACAAGTGACAGGAAAGAGGAAAGGGGAAAGGGGGGAGGGCATACATCTATTTAGGGGAGAGAGAGAGCAGCACGGGGGTGGGGAAGTGGACGGATAAATAGCACTAAGAATGTCTGGAAAAGCCTGTAAAACATTATTTTATTTTTTATGTAAAATTACATAACACATGCACATAGACCCAAACATGTCTATGCACATGTACATATATATTAAATAAATATATACCAATTTTATTAAATGTAACTTAAATAAAGCAATACTACTTGAGGACCACCTAACTTAATCCCAGAGCCAGGCATGAGAAACATCTGTTTGAGCTGTTGAAAATTCTAAGAGACTTCCTAAATAATATAAGCTATTGCTGTACTGTCCTTGGTTTCCAGAGACTAAACATTAAGTCCCTATTGCTGAAGAAAGACACTACGTTATTGGAACATAAGACTATAAATATTTGAGCTGCATCTGACTGGAAAGGTTGTTCCTGATATCTAGCTTCCATAATATCTGAAGATGCAATGCAAGCTCCCAAAGTGGAGAAGCAGTCAATATTCCTACCCAGCTAGGATGCCTATGAAACCACAGTGACCAGCACAACAAATTGTCTCTACCAGTGCAATAGTAGCTCTCGTATCACGGTGGACTGAGGCCCACTCAACAGAAATGAAATCATGCCTAGCACTGTAAACCTAGTCAACTCTGTAGTTGGAGTTTTCCTGCCTGGCCCACAGTCTAGGACAAATCTCTCTTACCCGCCAGTCCCACAGTTACTCAGACCCAACCAAGCAAACACATAGAAACTTATATTGCTTACAAACTGTATGGCTGTGGCAGGCTTCTTGTCATCTACTTCTATCTTAAATTAACCCGTTTCTGTTAGTCTATACTTTGCCACATGGCCTGTGGCTTACCGGTGTCTTTACATGTTGCTTCTCATGGCAGTGGCGGCAGTGTCTCTCCCTCTGCCTTCCTGTTCCCAGAATTCTCTTCTCTCTTGTTCCGCCTATACTTCCTGCCAGCAGGATACTGGCCAATCAGCATTTTATTTACACAGAGCGATATCCACAGCACTTCCTCTTTTCTTTTTTGTTAAAGGAAGGTTTTAACTTTTACATAGCAAAATTACATATAACAAACAATTATCAAGCAAGAATTACAGTTACATTATTAAAGAAGATATCCTATCTATCTTATATTTGTGAGTCTAAGGTACTATATCTAACTTATCTTTTATCATAACTGAGGAAATTATAACTATCTAGTCTTCAACCACATCAAAGACCTCAGAAGGATATAATATTACCTGAGAACTGGGAGAAGGATGCAAGCAACTTTCGGGAGACTTGCAGGGTAGACAGAGATAGCTGGCAACCTGGACAGTCACCTAATGTTCCTTTGTAAAGTTGGGGCATTTGTCTTCAGTCCACAGGGCTAGAGTCTCTCAGTCACTTGTCCCAGTGTCCTGTAGAATGTCTGGCAGTTTCCTTGGGAAGCAGGAACCTGAAGGACCATTTTGTCAAGCAAAGTTCAGTGGTCATCTTTCTATGGGTCCTGCATGTCCAGTCAATCAAACAGTCCAGGCAAGAACAGTTTCTTGCCCAAATGGCTATTTTTGCCAAGGTGAAGATAAATTCCATATGAAGTGTCTTTAATGTCCATCCTCCTCTCTGAAGTAAATCGGTGCTGCCAGGAGCAGACATGTCTCACTGTCCAGAAAGTCTAAATTTTAAAAATATTTTAAATGCCATATTCTGTAGGTCTTTGAAGTATTTGAAGATTACCTGTCTATCTGAAATATCTCTGTGTATACCTAGAAAATGTAACTAACATGGCTACAAGTATGATTATCATAGATAACCAGTTATTAATCTATTTTTAATTATCCATTACAATTTTAAATGAGCTGTACAAACATAATACCTTAAACAAGAGTTGAAATATACACACAGTATAACAAAATTAACTTTAAGTTTGTATCAATAGACTAAAATCTATACCAATATAAAACATTTTAAATGAGTTGTTGCTCTTTAGAAGAAAGTTCATTAATCTACCCTTTCATCCTATCATATCTATATCATATCACCTTTTTATCTTTAGAAAGAGATCACATTTATAATCAACCTGTTTTAAATAAAATAGTAGTTTTTCTCTGTCCCACATCAGAGGGCTCTTCTAATTTAGGACACAAGAAACTCTTAACCTTTTCTTTTAACAATATGTCTGGGTTTAGAGAAGGAGTGAGCCAATTCCATCTCCAAAGCCAGCTTGATAATTTTGGGAAATTGGGCGTAGTTTCTCTTACTACTTCCTGCTGGAGTGGGGCACTGTATCTTATGGGGACACAAAGAAAATTTTAGGATTATGGAGTAGTCCATCAGGGTAAACCTCTGAGCCAGTTGCCTTGAAACCATTCTGGATGTTGGATCATCTGGGCCGTTGTGTCACTGGAGACCTTTCAGGTGGTCTTGGCTGATCAAACCTGATGTATCTTAATCTGGAACAAATCCACAGCCTCTGGCTTTCTGTGGAAACAAAAGCAGAGACTCCTTTCCAAAGCAACATATCCTTATAACCAAATTTTGAAGTCAAGGTACCTTTAAAATTTACATATTTGTTTAACTCAACAGCTTTTATAATCAAATCTTTTTCTGCAGTTAAAAATCCCAAAGACAGCATAAACCAGATTCTCTGTGTAATATCCATCTTTGTAAGACTGAAACGCCGCTGTGGCTGCTGGCTCCACCCACCTCAGCTTCCCAACATGGCGGTGGTACAGTTTACCGCCAGCTCTGGGTCTGGAGCCATGTGTACCATCAACTATCAGAAGCAGTTCTATCAAAGCAGTGCATAGCCCAGAAACTTTTTTTGTTTAACTCGCAAAGGCTAAATCTACCACGCAGCAGAGTAAAGTGCCCCTTGTAGATTCTTCATTCCTGCCACACTGCAGTTCAGACACAAACACCAGGAACCCGCCAGGAACCCGCCATAGTAGCTCAAACGGGCAGGCTGCCACCAACTTGAGAGAGACAACTAGGAAGCTGTTTTTTAGCTCCATTTAGAATCTTTTTTCTCAGGTTTTAGGTGGAAACTCTTGCAAACACGTTGGGCACCATTTGTAGTTGGAGTTTTCCTGCCTGGCCCAGTCAGGACAAATCTCTCTTACCCGCCAGTCCCACAGTCGCTCAGACCCAACCAAGAAAGCACACAGAAACTTACATTGTTTACAAACTGTATGGCCGTGGCAGGCTTCTTGTCATCTACTTCTATCTTAAATTAACCCGTTTCTGTTAGTCTATACTTTGCCACATGGCCTGTGGCTTACCGGTGTCTTTACATGTTGCTTCTCATGGCAGTGGCAGCAGTGTCTCTCCCTCTGCCTTCCTGTTCCCAGAATTCTCTTCTCTGCTTCTCCTGCCTATACTTCCTGCCAGGCTACTGGCCAATCAGCATTTTATTTACACAGAGCTATATCCACAGCACAACTCCCTGGGGATACAGAGTTCATGGATCTTAGATGAGAACCTGTTCCCACCAGGTCAATAACCTAACATACTATAACTGCATTCTACATATTTATTCTTATACCTAAAGATGAACTTAACTCTCACCTATCATCAAAGAGGGTCCTTTATCCATCAGTAAGGGACCATCACAGGAAACCTAAATTGGTCAAAGTACAGAGAACAACATATCATGGGCTGCCAACCACAGTGAATACATTTACAACACAACTCCTATACCTAAGGCTCAGGGAGCAGAGTGGAAGAAGGAGTAGAGATATTGTAAAAGCCAAGGTATTGGGAAGCCTGCTCTAAGATTTTTGTCTCCTAGAAATTACAGGAAAGCTATACCAGCAATAGAACTTCCTGCACCCCCCCCATTATTCTCAGGCTTTAATTTGACAGCTGTACACAATGGCTTCTAAGGACCACTGTGTGGGATATTCAAGACGGACATAGATTGCCTGATTTCAGAGACTCTCTGGAATCTTAATACATGCCTTCTTTTTATTTTTCTGCATTTATTTTATTGTATTTCAAGTTTAAAAAAATTTAAATTATGTAATTCTTATCTTTGTCTTCTTTCTTTCCATACTTCTCAATAACCTTTTCATTTTGTGTATTAAGTTGTCTTCTCTAATTAATGATGAAAGAGAATTTCTTAGGGACAGAGTAAATTCACATTATAATTACTTAAAAGGAGTAAATGTGAAAATTAATAAATGAAGATGGAGAAATAGAATAAAATACTTCTTAACCTTATTGGCTCAAGCAGTCCTTGCAGTGCACATGGATGATGCTAGAAGCAGCCTTAAATAATTCCAGAGAAAAGCATAATTGGATAACTATTGTAAACAAACTGAGATTTAGTTTTTCATTTTTATATGCATGTAGTGCTCTTGGAGACAAGAAGTGGACGTCAGATCCTCTGGAACTTCAGTTAGAAAAGTTTGTGATCCACATTGTGGGTGCTGGCAATTGAACCCAGGTCCTCTAGAAGAGCAGCCAGTGTTCAGAACCACTGAGCCAACTTTCCTGCCCCACATTTTTATTTTCTTATACTTGGATTTCAATGCAATCTTGAAAACTTGAATGCACAGTTGTTACATACTGTGAACAGTTAAAGAATGTGTTAGACTGTTGTCATATAGATTATATAATAAAAAAGTTCCTTTGTGTGAAGCTCAGGGAAGACATCTAGGAATCTAAGCACCTCAATCAGTGAACACTGAACCAGCAAATGATCAAGTTACTTCACATACCTAAAAAAGCACTGATTGATTTGAACAACAATAAGGCACCAACAAATGTAAGCCAGATTGTATGGAATTTTGAAGGGATTTATTATTTTCATTTTCCTTTGGATTATGCAGCATTTTATTAAGCCAATGTGATACAACTATTATGCTATTTATAACTGAAAATATTTAAATCTATAAATTGAGATTTAAATATATTACACACATGTAATTGTGTGTGTATGTGCGCGTGCGTGCGTGCGTGCATGCGTGTGTGTGTGTGTGTGTGTGTGTGTGTGTGTGTGTGTGTGTGATGTTGTTGTTGTTGTTTTAGTTGGGGTTACTATTGCTGAGATAAAACACAATGAACAAAAGCATGTTGGAGAAGAAAGAGTTGATTTGGTTTATACTTTCACATCACAGTCCACCACTGAAAGTCTATCACTGAAGAGAGTCATAGCAGGAATTCAATCGTGGCATGGGCCTGGAGGCACAAGACTGGATGCAGGTGCTATAGAGGGGTGCTGCTTACTGGCTTACTCCTCATAGCTTGTGCAAATAGCTTTCTTATAGAACTCAGGGCCACCAGCCTAGGGGTGGCAACATCCAGAATGGTCTGGGTCCTTCTCCATCAATCATGAACTATGAAAGTTCTCCACAGGCTTGCCTACAGCCCAATCTTATGTAGACATTATGCTAATTGAGGTTCTCCCCTTCTCAGATGACTATATGTTGTGTTAAGTGGACATAAATTTAGCCAGTCCACATGTAAACTTTTGTTTCATGTAGCATCAACATACATGAGTAAACATATAAACTTCTGTGGATTAAGTGGTACTTAAAAAATAAATACCTGATAATAATGAGAGTGATATTTTCTACATTATTATAGGCTTGTTGATGCTTTCAGTAAATGTGGACTTTCAGCTATATGTCCTGTGAGATAACCATCTCCTCTAGTTGGAGAAGAGAAAGTTGCACTGGTGTTAAGTCTCATGATTAAATGTTAAGTTTGCCAGAGAATAGGAAATGCTAACACACTTTTATTTATCAGGCACAAAGCTTCAGGCACAAAGTTTATGTACATTACTGACTGTACAGCAAATTTCAGGTAATATTTGCAATAGCTACAACTTAGCGTCTAGATTATAGTGTATACATTTCTCAAGTTTATTTTTAAAACTGCCTACTATTATAAAATGTTTAATAGGGCAAATAAACCCCCTCATTCTCTGCCCCATGGAATTCAATCAAAATCTGAGTCTTGATGTATTTGGATAATTTCAAATAATTAAATAGAAAAAAAGAGTTATCTCAATTGACTACTAGATTTCATAGTTAGGATATAAATTTTACAGTTTATTCTGGCTGTTTGGATATGAATTGCTTTTTGACAATCTATTGATAAATTAATTATTGTCCTTCCTTCCAGATAACTTCACACAACAGAAAAATGAAATCATACACCTTATAAGGGACACTCTTAATTTGTGTAACAAAGTAAGTTTAACATTTTCTAGTTATTTTCTTTCTTTCAATGAAGATTTTTTAATTATAGGCAAATTTGTCAATACATGACATTTTAATAAAAACACAAACTAAACAAATCTAAAGTATCTAGTATTTTATGATATAATAGACAAATTGGCATTTGTTCTTGAAATGCTAGGACCTAGATTCCAACAATATCTAATAATGTCTGACCTTATGCTATCAAACAACAAGTGAATGATTTTATTGTTAATACAAATAATTTAAATTGTGTATATTCACTTATTCAACTGTGGTAGAGCCCAAGGAGATATCCCAAATGGGGATGCAATCAAATTAACTGTTAGGTCAAAGTACCATAATAATGATTAACTTCATAATAAAAGAGTAAATTGATCTTTAATAATGTTGGTGATTTTTCTTTCTCTATGCTTTCATGCTCATGTATTTAATAGAATGAAAGTTTTCATTATATACATGCAAATTATTTTCATCTCCCATTGACCACTTTTGTCCTTGTTCCCGCTGATTTCCCAAGTTCCTCTCCATTTCTCTTTCTGCTTTCCTGTGAGAAATCTGTAATCTTGTCTACAGAAATTGTTTTGCCTAGCATGATCTCTAATGATGTTCATTCTCCTACAAAGCACATGGTTCACTGTTTATGGCTGAATAATACTCCATTGTGTGTTTGCACCAGATTTTCATTATCTGATCACCTATTAAAAGGCTATTCCTGTGTCTTGTCTGTGGTGAGTAGTGTAGCACTGAGCATGGGTGTGATTGTATCTAGCAATTGATTTGCATTTCTTCAGGAATATACTCAAGAGAAGTAGCTAGATCTTATGGTAGCTCTCTGTTTAGTTTTGGAAAAAAATATATATGGATCTTACACTAGCTCCATCCCTACCAGCTGTGGATAGATTGTCTCTCACTACTTCTTAGTCTCAGTCATCATCACCAGCATTTGCTGGTATTTGTTTACTTGATCATGAATCCTAATGTACTTAAAATATGCATTTTTTCCTGAATGGTAAGGTTCTTCATTTTTTTTTTCTTCTTACATTTATTGGCTATATGTGTGTTTCTTTTCTTAAACAGAACTATCTGTTGGAGTCAGTTATTCATTTATTAACTTGAATATTCTTTCTCTTTTGAGGTAAAGTCAATTTTACTAAAATAATGTGTGGATAAACTGAGTTGTATTATATTATTATAAATTCATTTTATAATGTTTTTGGATAATAAATATAAACCTATTTGCATATATAACCTGGGAAACGGTTTCAAGATATTGTTCTCAAGAAATATTAGTGTTGTCTTTTCTACCTATACAGAAGCTTTCTTTCTTTAATTAAATCAACATTACTCTATATTGAGATTAAAAATTCAGTCATTTTTGACTATTGTTTTATTTGAACCACTCAGTCCCAAACAAAATCAAAATATGTATATATTTAGTCTCATTACTACTCCAATCACCAACATTTCAACTCTACTTCATTGCTGACTCTGCTTATGTTTTAATTTTTTATTCATCCATAGGTAGTCGCCCTAATAAACTTTCTTCAACAGTGTCTATCATATGAAAATCTTAAAAACTAATAAAATTTTTAAAATCAGACAATATTTGGGGTATGTAAATGGTAAATTCAAAATATTTTGGATTACAAATAAATACAAAGAACACTTTTTCTTTTTGCTGTTTCCCAAGTTCTATATATAATCAACATACTAACATTGCATAAGATGTATGTGTGAGTAGATAGCCTTCATTGACCTTCGTTTAGGATTCTTTAAATTCGCATTTCTATCTTCTTACACCACTGTTATCTACTTTTTTCTTTGCAAAAGTATTTTGAAGTAATTTTACAAGTTGCTCATTTTATGTTTTAGGGGTTTCTTATTCTTTTTTATTGTCAATCTTGTATTAGTCAAATGATTAGAAAATAGTCTATTGCTTTTAAGTTTTCATTTCTTCATTGATTGCGTTCATTGCAAACTTTTCCTTGATTTCATGAAATTCCCCATATCTAACTATTTTATTTGGTTTTGGAAACATGTTGAAGTATTCCTCAACCTAAGGTCCTGGAAAACTCTCCTTTTGATTCCTTAGTGTATTTTACCAGTCTTCTTTTTTTAAAATTTAATTTACCCATAAAGTCTAGTCAACATAACTGCCTAAAAATGAACTGAAGAAGGATGACACAAATAGACATGCCAAAGTAAATGAGGAAAAACCCACAAGGCCACAATATGCACCAAGACTTATATGAAACTAACGAATATTGGGTGTAGGAGAAATAGTCTTTCCCAGCACCAAATGGTCAGCCATGAAAGCATATATATATAAGTAACATCATTCAGATTAATAAGGTCTTGTTTGGAAATATGAAATTATAAAAAATAAGTCATGCATTTCAAAGAGAGCAGTGGGTTATAGGGGAGGGTTTCAGAGTAAGGAAGGGAAGGGAAGGGAAAATGTAATTATATAATAATCTCAAAAACAAAAACATAATATTATTTTTGTGCTCTGTTTTTGTTTTAATGTCATTAGTACATGTTTTCTAATGAACAGTTTGGGTAGGCAGACCATCCCTTTTGTTTGCTTACATTATTAGTTTCTGCTTTTACTCACAGTATTTCTCCCTTTGTTTGATTGTTTGACTCACCCTGTCTTAGTAACAATAGTGTTTTTATTCATATTTTTTTGTATTTACTTTTTAAATATTTTTTTAAAAGATTTTTTTTCTTTATTATTATATGTTTTAAATTTTATACATCAGCCATGGGTTCCCCTGTCCTCCCCACTCCCGCTCCCACCCCTGCCTTCCCCCCAGCCCCTCCCATCCATTCCCATCTCCTCCAGGATCAAGGCACCACTGGGGATTCATTTAAACCTGGTGGATTAAGTACAGGCAAGTCCTGTCACCTCCTTCCAGACTGAGCAAAGTGTCCCTGTGTAAGCCCAAGGTTTCAAACAGCCAGCTTATGCACTAAGGACAGATCCTGGTCCCACAGACTGGATGCCTCCCAAACAGATCAAGCTATTCAATTGTCTCACTTATCCAGAGGGCCTGATCCAACTGGGGGCTCCACAGCCTTTGGCTCATAAATCATGTGCTTCCATTCATTTGGCTATTTGTCCCTGTGATCTCTGCAATCTTGGATTCAACAATTAACGCTCTTGTTGACCCTCCTCTTTCTCGACAGTTGGACACCTGGAGCTCCATCTGGGGCCTGGCTGAGGATCTCTGCATCCACTTCCATCAGTTATTGGATGAGAGTTCCAACAAGACTGTTAGGGTGTTTAGTCATCTGATCACCAGACTAGGTCAGATCAGGCTTTCTCTCGACCATTGCCAGCAGACTACAGAGGATATATCATTGTGGATTTCTGGGGGGCTCTCGAGCACTCTGCCTATTCCTGTTCTCATGTGGTCTTCATTTATCATGGTCTGTTAATCCTCATTCTCCATTTCTGTTCTTGATCCAGCTGGGATCTCCTGCTCCCCTATGCTTTCTTTCCCTACAACTTTGCCCTTCATTACTCCCACTGTCATCCAGGTTGTTCATGTAGATCTCATCCATTTCTCTAACATTGGGTGATCCTTGGGTCTTTCCTAGGGTCCCGTTTTCTAGGTAGCCTCCCTGGAGTTGTGTAGCAGTCTAGTCATCTTTGTTTTACATCTAGTATCCTCCTATGAGTGAGTACATACTGTGTTTGTCCTTCTGAGTCTGGGTTACCTCACTCAGGATGATTTTTTCTAGATCCATCCATTTGCCTGCAAACCTCATGATGTCATTGCTTTTCTCTGCCGAGTAGTACTCCATTGTGTATATGTACCATGTTTTCTTTATCCATTCTTCAGTTGAAGGGCATCTAGGTTGTTTCCAGGTTCTGGCTATTACAAACAAAGGTGATACGAACATAGCTGAGCAAATGCCCTTGTGGTATGATTGATCATTCCTTGGGTATATGCCAAAGAGTGCTACAGCT
Source organism: Onychomys torridus (assembly GCF_903995425.1). NCBI lineage: Eukaryota > Metazoa > Chordata > Mammalia > Rodentia > Cricetidae > Onychomys > Onychomys torridus. The sequence continues at coordinate 62,845,355 of NC_050446.1, forward strand.
GGGTCTTGGGGGGGGATGGATTGTTAATTTGCTAAGGAAGCACCATATTGATTTCCAAAGTGGCTGTACAAGCTTGCATTCCCACCAGCAGTGGAGGAGAGTTCCCCTTGCTCCACATCCTCTCCAGCATAAGCTGTCTTCTGTGTTTTTGATCTTAGCCACTCTGACAGGTGTAAGGTGGTATCTCAGAGTCATTTTGATTTGCATTTCCCAGATAATTAGGGATGTTGAGCAATTCCTTAAATGTCTTTCAGCCATTTGATCTTCCTCTGTTGAGAATTCTCTGTTTAGTTCTATAGACCATTTCTTAATTGGACTGTTGGGCATTTTGATGTCTAATTTCTTGAGTTCTTTATATATTCTGGATACCAGCCCTCTGTCAGATGTGGGGTTGGTGAAGACCTTTTCCCATTCTGTAGGCTATTGCTTTGTCTTGTTGACCGTGTCCTTTGCTCTACAAAAGCTTCTCAGTTTCAAGAGGTCCCATTGATTGATGGTTTCTCCCAGTGTCTGTGCTACTGGTGTTATATTTAGAAAGTGATCTCAAGTGCCAATGAGTTCAAGAGTACTTCCTACTTTCTCTACTATCAGGTTCAGAGTAGTTGGATTTATGTTGAGGTCTTTGATCCACGTGGATTTAAGTTTTGTGCACACTGACAGATATGGATCTATTTGCAGCCTTCTATACATTGACTTCCAGTTATGCCAGCACCATTTGTTGAAGATGCTTTCTTTTTTCCATTGTACATTTTTGGCTTCTTTGTCAAAAATTATATGTTCTTAGGTGTGCAGGTTAATGTTAGGGTCTTCAATTCGATTCCATTGGTCCACATGTTGGTTTTTATGCCAGTACCAAGCTGTTTTTATTACAGTAGCTCTATAGTAGAGCTTGAGGTTGGGGATTGTGATGCCTCCAGAGGTTGTCTTATTGTACAGGATTCTTTTGGCTATCCTGGGTTTTTTGTTTTTCCATATGAAGTTGAGTATTATTCTTTCCAGGTCTGTGAAGAATTGCGTTGGTAATTTGATGGGGATTGCATTGAATCTGTAGATTGCTTTTGGTAAGATCGCCATTTTTACTATGTTAATCCTGCCTATCCATGAGCATGGGAGATCTTTCCATTTTCTGACATCTTCTTCAATTTCTTTTTTCCGGGACTTAAAGTTCTTATCATATAGGTCCTTCACATGCTTATTTAGTGTAACCCCAAGATATTTTATATCATTTGTGGCTATTGTAAAGGGTGATGTATCTCTGATTTCCTTCTCAGCCTGTTTGTTTACTGTATATAGAAGGGCTACTGATTTTTTTGAGTTGATCTTGTGTCCTGCAATGTTGCTGAAGGTTTTTATTAGCTGTATCAGTTCTTTGGTTGAATTTTTGGGGTTCCTCATGTGTACTAACATGTCATCTGCAAATAGGGAGAGCTTGAATTCTTCCTTTCCAATTTATATCCCCTTCATCTCTTTGTGTTGTCTTATAGCTCTGGCTAGAACTTCAAGTACTATATGGAATAAGTAGGGGGAGAGGGGACTGCCTTGCCTTGTTCCTGATTTTAGTAGTATTGCTTTGAGTTTCTCTCCATTTAATTTGATGTTGGCTGTTGGCTTGCTGTAGATTTCATTTATTATGTTTAGGTATGTTCCCTGTATTCCTGATTGCTCTAAGACCTTTATCATGAAGGGGTGTTGGATTTTATCAAATGCCTTTTCTGCATCTAGTGAGATGATCATGTGGTTTTTTTCTTTGAGTTTGTTTATATGGTGTATTACATTGACAGACTTTTGTATGTTGAACCACCCTTGCATGCCTGGGATGAATCCTACTTGATCATGGTGGATAATTGTTTTGATGTGTTCTTGGAGTCTGTTTGCCAGAATTTTATTGAGTATTTTTGCATCTATGTTCATGAGGGAGATTGGTCTGTAGTTGTCTTTCTTTGTTGCATCTTTGTTTGGTTTAGGAATCAGGATAATTGTAGCCTCGTAGAAGGAGTTTGGTAATATTCCTTCTGCTTCTATTGTGTGGAACAATTTAAAGAGAATTGGTATTAAGTCTTCTTTGAAGATCTCATAGAATTCTGCAGTGAAACCATCAGGTCCAGGGCTTTTTTTGGTTGGGAGACTTTTAATGACTGATTCTATTTCCTTAGGGGTTATTGGACTATTTAAATGGTTTGTCTGGCCTTGATTTAACTTAGGTATGTGGTACCTATCCAGAAAATTATCCATTTCTTTTAGATTTTCCAGTTTTGTGGAGTAGAGGTTTTTGAAGTATGATCTGATGATTCTCTGGTTTTCCTCATTGTCTGTTGTTATGTCCCCCTTTTCATTTCTGATTTTGTTAATTTGAATGCTCTCTCTCTGTCTTTTGGTTAGTTTGGATAAGGGCCTTTCTATCTTTTTGATTTTCTCAAAGAACCAACTCTTTGTTTCATTAATCCTTTGTATTGTTCTCTTTATTTCTATTTTATTGATTTCAGCTCTAATTTGATAATTTCCTGGCGTCTGTTCATCCTGGGAGACTTTGCTTCTTCCTGTTCAAGGGCTTTCAGGTGTGTTGTCAAGTCACTAGCATGAGATTTCTCCAGCTTCTTTATGTGGGCATTCAGTGCTATGAATTTCCCTCTTAGCACTGCTTTCATAGTATCCCATAAGTTTGAGTATGTGGTGGATTCATTTTCATTGATCTCTAGGAAGTCTTTAATTTCTTTCTTCATTTCTCCCTTAACCCATTGGTGATTCAGTTGAGCATTATTCAGTTTACATGAGATTGTAGGATTTCTGTAGTTTTTTGTGTTGTTGAAATCTAACTTTAAACCATGGTGGTCTGATAGAACACAGGAAGTTATTCAAATTGTTTTGTATCTGTTGAGATTTGCTTTGTGGCCAAGTATGTGTTCGATTTTAGAGAAGGTTCCATAGGGTGCTGAGAAGAAGGTATATTCTTTTTTGTTTGGGTGGAATGTTCTGTAGATATCGATTAAGTCCATTTGAGTCATAACATCAGTTAAGTCCATTATGTCTCTGTTAAGTTTCAATTTGGCTGATCTGTCCAGAGGTGAAAGTGGGGTGTTCAAGTCTCCCACTATTAATGTCTTGGGTTTTATATGTGATTTAATCTTTAGTAATGTTTCTTTTACATATGTGGATGCCCTTGTGTTTGGGGCATAAATGTTCAGAATTGAGACTTCATCTTGGTGGATCTTTCCTGCAATGAGTATGTAATGTCCTTCATCATCTCTTTTGATTGACTTTAGCTTGAAGTCTATTTTTCTGGATATTAGGATGGCTATACCAGCTTGCTTCTTAAGACCATTTGATTGGAAAGTCTTTTCCTAGGCTTTTATTCTTAGGAGGTGTCTGTCTTTGAATTTGAGGTCTGTTTCTTGTATGCAGCAGAAAGATGGGTCCTGTTTTAGTATCCATTCTATTAGTCTGTGTCTTTTTATAGGTGAATTAAGTCCATTGATATTAAGGGATATTAATGACCAGTGATTGTTCGTTCCTGTTGTTATTATTTTTTTTTTATGATAGTATGTGTGTACTTCTCTTCTTTGGGGTTTACTGCTGTGGTGTTATCTATTGCTTGTGTTTTCATGGGTGTATCTTCCTTCCTTAGGTTGGAGTTTTCCTTCTAGTATTTTCTATAGGGCTGGGTTTGTGGATAAGTATTGTTTAAATCTGGTTTTGTCTTGGAAGGTCTTGTTCACTCCATCTATGATGATTGAAAGTTTTGCTGGGTATATTAGTCTAGGCTGGCATCCATGGTCTCTTAGTGTCAGCATTATATCTGTCCAGGTCCTTCTGGCTTTCAAGGTCTCCACTGAGAAATCGGGTGTTATTCTGATGGGTTTGCCTTTATAAGTCACTTGGCCTTTTTCCTTTGCTGCCCTTAATATTCTTTCTTTATTCTGTATGTTTAGTTGTTTAATTATTATGTGGCGAGGGGACTTTTTTGGGGGGGTCTACTCTGTTCGGTGTTCTATAGGCTTCTTGTATCTTTATAGGCATTTCCTTCTTTAAGTTGGGAAAGTTTTCTTCTATGATCTTGTTAAATATATTTTCTGTGCCTTTGAGTTGGTATTCTTTTCCTTCCTCTATCCCTGTTATTCGTACGTTTTGTCTTTTCATGGTGTCCCAAATTTCTTGGATATTTTGGGTCTTGACTTTGTTGGTTTTAGTGTTTTCTTTGACTGATGAATCTATTTCTTCTACCATATCTTCAACACCAGAGATCCTCTCTTCCATCTGTTGCATTCTGTTGGTTATACTTGCCTCTGAAGTTCCTGTTTGTTTACTCAGATTTTCTATTTCCAACAGTCCTTCTGCTAATGTCTTCTTCATTTTTTCTATTTCCCTCTTCAGGTCTTGGATTGTCTCCCTTGCTTTTTCATGTTTTTCATTCAAGGATTTATTGTTTTCTTCTGCTTTAATTGTCCTTTCCTCTAATTTTTTATAGTGTTCTTCCCATTTTTTTGTCTTTTCCTCTACTTTATTTTTGATTTCTTCCATATAAGGCTCTAGCCTCTTCATGATGTTACTTATAAGGTTGTTTTCTTCTTCTTCTTCCATTCTGTGATGTTCAGTTCTAGCTGTTGGAGAAGGGCTAGGTTCTGGTGATGCTGTATTGCTCTTTATTTTGTTGTATGTACTTCTGCCTTGACATCTCCCCATTTCCTCTTGTGTTCATTCTTGGTCTTATCAGTGTACTTGGTCCAGCGAAAGTTGACAGATTTAGGGATCCTCTCTCTGGTCCAGATGGAAGTTCTCTGCCAGATGGGAGCTCTGGTCCAGATGAAAGTGCTTGCCGGATAGAAGTTTGGGGCTGGACTCTGAGTCTTGGGAAGTCCCTGGGGTCTCCTTATTCTGTTTCAGATGGGAGCTCCTTTTGTCCAGATGGGAGTTCCTCTGTTCTCTGTTCCAGATGGGAGTTCCAGGGCAGAATGGAAGCTTGGGGCTGGTCTCTGATTCTCAGGAATTGTCTGCCTGCAGTCTTGGAAAAGGAGAGCCTTCCAGCAGGGCCCGGCTATTTGGCAGGAAACTGGGGCCAATTTGGTCAGGTCCTCCCAGGGTGGCCTGTGTCCAGTGGTGGGACCCAGGCACAGTTGCCTCTCTGATTATAACCCAGGCACTCACCTCTGGTCCAGATGGGAGTTCAGGGGTCGATGGAAGTTGGGGGCTGCTCTGAGTCTCAGGAAGTGGCTGGAGTCTTGGGCAAATGGGTGTGGGGGAAAGGTGTAGAGACTGCAGTGTCTGTCTGCAGTCTTGAAAAAGGGGAGCATTCTTGCAGGGCCTGCCAATTTGCAGGAAACTGGGGCCAAGTTGGTCAGGTCCTCCCAGAGTGGCCTGTGTCCAGCGGTGGGACCCAGGTACAGTTGCCTCTCTCACTATAACCTAGGCACTCACCTCTGGTCCAAATGGGAGTTCTGGGGCAGAGGGAACTAAATATGACACCAGTAGCACAGACACTTAGAGAGAAACAATCAATCAATGGGACCTGTTGAAATGTAATTTTTTTTTAAAGTTTAAATGTATGTGTGTATTCTTTCTTATCTTTAAGTATATTACAAGCTGACATGTGCCTGTAGAGTTCAGAAGAGTGTATTGAATCCTCTGGGAACTGGAATTATAGGTAGTTGTAATCAATCTAGTTTCAGTGCTGATAACAAAAATCTGAGTTTTCTATGAGAGCATCTAGTGCTGTTTGTCTCTGAGCAATCTCTTCAGGCTCTATATTACAACCATATTCATAAGATTTTCAATCTAATTTTAGATAATTTATGAATATAGTATAAATGGAATGTCTCATTTCTTTATCTGTGAATATGGATATCCAAGTTTATGAACACAGTTGGATTTTCTCTTTCTTTTAATTAAATAATTTCTTTGACAATTTCATATGTGTTTATTCTTAGTCTTGATGCCCATGACATGATTTTATCTCCCACCTAACCCTGTAATTCTCTCCTTTTCTCTCTAGGTTCCTCTCCACTGTCCATGTATTTCTGTTATTTGTATGACACACTATTTTATCCAGAGCCCATTTGCTACAGCTCAGCAATGGGTACACACCTAAACATAACAACTTCCCCTCCCCCAGAATCTGGTTACTTTACTTCTCCAAGAATCCACCATTAGCCAATATTTCAGCCACATGATGTCCCTTTTCATCTATGACTTGTGGATAACTTTAGTCTTGTGCAAGCCCCAGTGGAGACAAATGCAGCTCTGGAGAGACCATGTTTGAAATGGCTTTGTTATATATACTCAGAAGATAATATTTTACAACCCTTCTCTCTATGTTTCTTTCCCTTCAACCAGAATATTTCCGGAGATTAGAAACATTTGAATACATATCACATTTACACCTGAACACTCAACAGTTCCTTATTTACATCTCATTAGAGACTGCATTTGAAATTATTCAGCTTCTCTGATCAAGGCTAACTGTAGTATTTGCTAATACATACAAAAATAAGTCTTTAGCAGATAGTTTGACTTAGTATCAATTCAATTAAACAAGAGTGATAAGCCTCTTCTAGAGTATGTGGTGGTTGTGGTGGTGGTGGTGGTGGTGGTGGTGGTGGTGGTGGTGGTGGTGGTGTGTGTGTGTGTATGCACTTTAACCAGGTTTATAGTAGCTGACATGGATTCCTTCCCATAAAGCCAGTCTTGAATCAAATCATCAAATCAGAGTGGATGGTAACCTCATTGGCAGTCAGCAGTGGGTAAATTTTGCCCAGAAGTTTCATATTATGCTTCACAGGAGTCATAACTAGGCAAGCCTTTGATTCAGCTTCTGCCCTAGAAACCTAAAACAGTTATCTCTCTTTTTGTGAAATCTAGCTGGCAGATAAGAATCTTTTAGCTCTGTTTAGGTTTGATTTCTCTATATGTTAAAACCAAGATGTATCTACCACACGTAATGAACATAAGAATTGGAGGAACTGAGCTGGAACTGAACTGGAAGCTTCCTCAGTGAGGAGTGACTTTCCTAATATCTTAACTGCCAAGGGATAAAATGATAAAAATCCTCATTATTGGCAAAGCTTATGGAGCACAAACTTGACCAGCATGGCAATATAACACAATGCTATACAGGTGGTACTTATAATTTTAGGGTAACCAATAGCTGTGTAGTTACACTTAAGGCACCATAAAGAGGAGGAAATTCATCTGTGATACAGTAAACTCAGTCAAATGCCCATGGCGTGTGAGGTCATGGGCCTTAGAGGAGAATCTATTCCTGCTTCTTTCCTAAATTAGCATGATTTCTAACTGCCTTCTAAACACTTATCCTTATACATGAAAATAAGCACAGATATTATCCCTCATCAAAGAAGCTTCTCTCAGTAACAGCTGGAAATCAGTATAGAAATCCACAACTGGTCAATCTACAGATAACAATTGAATGTTGGGTACTATCCCCCATAATTTGTACATATACACTATAACCAGTATTTAGGGAAAATTACAGAAGAAAGGACAGAAAGACTATAAAAGTCAAAAGACTAAGAGGTCTTCTGTGAGATAATTTTTTTTCTATAAATGACAGAGAAATTGTACTCATGAACTCTCAACAATTTGATCTCATTAACAAGACCTGCATGATGGCAATACTACTTAACATGTCAACCTATGTGGATGAAATAAACACAAATACACAAGAGCAACAGTCAAAGGACTCAGCAAGTTGTATTTATATATTTATTTATGTATATGACAATAATAACTAGAGGTCAAGAACATGCTTTCCCCTTAATCCCTTAATATGATTAATGAGGAGGAAATTTTATTATTCCAAACATAAATTTCATATTCAAATAGAAGTTCATATAGAACTAGCCACAAGTAATTCTGGAAGTTTAAACTGGAAGTATTTCTGTAGAATGGAAACTCTTTTGCTCCCTAAATTTTTAGTAGAATTCAGGAGTCTAACTGGCCTAGTCTGGTTTTGGGGAGGTGTTACTTCCCAAAACAAATTTTCACTCTAAGATCTTATTCATAAGAGCATAAGAATTTTTCAATGATCTTAATGACTGTTTAAAGAAAAAACAAAAGTGCCACCATTAGTTATGATATAAAGCTAAGATCACAAAATGTGTTTCAACAAACATTCTCATAATCCTTAAATAATTTATATTTTCATTCAAGATGTGTTAATGTTTCTGAATCTCTATTGTATAAAAAATGAAAAAAAATGACTCAAATTCTTCCTTCAGTGGACCACAAAAACCTAATGTTAATTTTAAAAGTGTGATATCGGCAAATGTGAACAAACATATAATGACTAATAGACTGTATGTTAGGTAGTAATTTGTGTATTTTGAGAGTTCAAAAAGTGTGACCTAACAAAACTGTTATCAAAAACACAAATGTAGATAAAGCCAAAACTGTGAAGATGGGAAATAGCATTTACAAATACCATATAATATGTTATCCCTCTATTATAGCTATCGTTGTTCCTCAGTGAAACACATTATACAACTGTAGTTTCTACTTCTATGATATTGAGACCCTAAACTTATTTTGTACTGTAGATAGGTAATTATTATACCATAAAACAACACTTCTTCTCAAGGAATACAAAGTCTTTTCATGAATATTTAGTGAAATATCTATGGCACATATATTTAAGTCTTAACCGACAGTCCCAATATTTAAGTATAGATTGAGTATCATGTGCTTCCTGTACCCTCTTAGAAGTGGTTCACATTTGTCCTAACTACATAGGATTAATGTTGCATGAAACCTCTAAGAAAAGATATTGCGAATATTTCTCCAAGTCCTAAGAAGGGCAGAGTTTACGTCCTTATTCCTCAAACTATAGATCAAGGGATTCAACATTGGGATAATCAGGGTGTAAAAGATTGAAGACACCTTATCAATGTCAGTGGAATGACTGGACTGAGGCTTCACATACATAAATATCAAAGTACCATAGAACACTGTCACCACTGTTAGGTGGGACCCACATGTTGAGAAAGCCTTGCGCCTGCCCTCTGCTGAGTTCATCCTGAGAACTGCTGTGAGGATAAGCATGTAGGACACTAGGATGCCAAGGAGGGAGATGATTAAATCAAAAGCTGCAAAGATCATAACAATAAATGCTATTTCCTCTGCATGTGAACAGAGTAGAGATAGCAAGGGGATGCAGTCACAGTAGAAATGATTAATGACATTGTAGCCACAGAAGGATGAAGTGAAAATATTAACTGTGATGAGAAGAGACACAAATGTGCAATAGAGATAGGGCATTGCCATAAGAATCCAACATACCCTTTGTGACATGAGGACAGTATAAAGTAGAGGCTTACAGATGGCCACATAGCGGTCATAGGACATTGCTGATAGAATAAATAGCTCACTACCAATGAACACAAGAAAGCAAGCTAGCTGTGTGGCACAGAGTTTAAATGATATTGTATTTTGATCTACAACAAAATTTTCCAACATTTTGGGTCCCACAGCAGTAGAATATCCAAGATCTGTAATAGACAGATGTCTGAGAAAGAAGTACATAGGTGTTTGCAGGTGGTAGTCCACTGTGGTAAGAATAATGATTCCCAAATTGCCAACCATTGTGGTCATGTATATGACAAGGAACAGCCCAAATAATGGGGCCTGCAACTCAGAGCTGTCAGTGATGCCCATTAAGATGAATTCGGTCATTACTGTGAGATTGTGTTCCTTCATTCCCCTGTATCAAAAAAACATATTTGTTAAAGAAAATATAGTAAATAATTAAAAAAGACAGCATGCAAAAAATTCATTATGCAACACCATTGAAATATGATGAAACTTCTGTCTCTCTCTCTCTCTCTCTGTGTGTGTGTGTATGTGTGTGTGTGTGTGTGTGTGTGTGTGTGTGTGTGTGTGTGCGCGCGCGCGCGCATTTTTGAAGATATATACTTTACAATTTTGTTAAGAAGACAGCCACAACTACAAATTCATGAACATATAGGTGAGTGCTTCTCAACAACATAGACGATTTTAATGGATAATAGTATTATATTTATATTGATATTATGTGACTCACTAGGAAGAAGGCTTCCACTGACATATAATACCTAAAGGGTATATAAGACAGTGAATATCATATTGCATTCAAAAAATTCAATCTGAATTATCAATAATATGTGTTTGAAAAACTGACATAGGTACGTATAATAGATATATGGTCTATGATGTCTAGATGGGATAGATAAACAAAATAGACAAAAATTATAACAATGTAAATAAGTTTACACAAAATAATATTTGAACATTAAAAATTTTGTGTATAAAAATGGGCTTCATGCCAGTTTGAAAGAGAGGAAATATTACAGTGTCCTATCTTTACACAAAATTACAGGCAACTAATGACCACTGAGGGAATTGAGTCCCTGCATTGGTTGTCCAAACTAATGTAGTTATCTATGAAGCTACACACACACAAACAACAGCAAAAAAGACTCAACTGGTTTTACTTATGTATTTGGGAGTGTGTGTATATGTGTGTCTGTGTAACAATAATAACAACAGAAAATAAGGTGATCTATTTTAGAGCAAGAGATCATGGGAGGTGTTATAGGAAGAGGACATGGGAGTGGCTAGAAAATAAAAGTGGGGAAATATTATTATATTTTGATTAAAAATCTTAAAACAACAAAAATAATGTTGGATTTGTAAATTGTTACTTTAGATTTCACAGTTTCTAGTTATTGCTTTTATGTAAATACAATGTTTAGTGATATTAATAACTTATTTAATAACATGGAATATTAAACACATGAATTAGAATTTCTATGGATGAATTTATAAAGTACATAATATTCCATAAATTAAAATATTGTCATTATTTCAGAAGAAACAGAGGAACAGCAAGTAGTGGAGAGGGACAAAGTAGAGTAATGTGGAGTAGAGTGTGATCAGGATTTAACACATGCGTATTTCCAATGTCATCATCAGACCTAGTTTTTCTACAATTAATACATAGTAATATATTTTTAAGTATCTAATGGTCAAGGATGATGATGTGTGTGTTACAATCACAGCACTTGGGAGCTGGAAGAATGAAGATGATGAGTTAAAAATCATACTTGCCTCCATAGTAAATTTGAGGCCAGCCTGGGGCTGTAAGAAAGCTGGTCATTAAAAATGTTATATTAATAAAGAAAATAATAATTCTATATAGTCCTTATAAGTACAGTTAGTCATCCCAAAAGTCTTTTTAAAAATGACAGGCCAGGCGGTGGTGGCATTGGCTGTTAATCCCAGCACTTGATCTCTGTGAATTCGAGGCCAGCCTGGTCTACAAAGTGAGTTCCAGGAAAGACACTAAAGCTACACAGAGAAACCCTGTCTCAGTGAAAAAAATGACAGATATTAGAATGATACTTTTAAAATTCCAAATCATATGGTACATTACATTGTTATTATGTGAAAAATAACCCAGCTATGTATCATATAGATATGCTCTTGAATCTATATTCATTTTGCTTACACAGAGTTTACTCTGGGTATGTATTTTGTCTAAAAATCTATAATCTCATATGAAAGAAATCTTTCTGTGTTGTTGGGAAGGAATATGTACCATAAAATTACTAAAATTTTCCATAGTATATAGAAGTCATTATCAACAATTGTGTATTTATGCATGTGTTTTTATTTTTAAATGGTAAGAGTAATTTAATTGAAAGATCTTTATGTGTGCACATGTGTGTATGTGTGTGTCTATTCCTTGTCAGGTTTTTAATGGTGATTGAATGGAGAACAGGTGGTTAGTATTGACCCTCAGGATGAATTCATTCTTCACCATGTGAGCATGAGTTATCTTTATATGAATAATCCTAAATAATATTCATGTCTATGTAACACTCATTTTCACTGAAATATGTGCTTTTGTTTGCAGCAAAGCATATTAATTTTCTTATACAGAATCCTGGGGGTATAATGTTCAATCTTAGTAAAAAGAAAGACCACCAGTTTTGGTGTTTACACAATTAAGGATAATAAAACTCACCTTTATTCTCATGAATGGTATTCTAAAAACAGGAAAATTTGACCTTTAGTAATTGATCTTATAACTCTACATTTCACATGTTTAATGTGTTTATATATGTATGTATATATATATATATATATATATATATATATATATATATATATATATGACATATACCATATAATCACATTAATATAACACATACACACACACAAACACCACACACACACACACACACACACACACACACACACACACACACACATGTTTAAGTGAATTTTTGGAATCCTATGTGTAATATAGCATGATAAATTATTTATATGTTTGTAGCACGTTATTCTGAAAATCTGAATAAAGCTAGATTATAGAAGTTACTAAGTATATCATATCAGGAAAACAAAGTAAAACAGCTATTATTTCATACCAAAAATTACAGCAATCAATATTCTTAAGTTTTTTTTAATTACTCACTTGACAGCAGAAATTAAAAAGACAGCCTTTCCTGCAAATACAACCACACAATTTTACACCATTATATATGAAACTGATTGTATAGAATTTTGCATTTCATAAAATACCATCTGCATGAATGTTACTAGCTTATATCCTGCTCTCCCTTTATGCCTCTTCCTTATACATGAAAGCATGTCAGATCATTACACTGGGAAAGTACCTTAAATAAATGCAGAATTAAATAGAGTTTAGATCTTGCTTCTGGTTTTTTTGGTGCTGTTTGGTTTATAGTCTTGAAATAGAACACTTAGCTGCAATTAATAAACATGTGCGGTCTTCTAAGTAAAAGGGGATGATGGTGTATCATCTTAGCTGTAATGAAGTTAAATGAAAAGAAATACATAGCTCTTTCATATTTTATTGTTCATATTGAGTACTTATGTTTGTGTTATGATTTTGAAAAATTTGTTCAGTTACCACTATGAAACAAATGGCATGGTGCCATTACCATAGAACTGGATATTTAAAAATCTTTTGATACTAATAGCATGTTAGTATTTAAAGAAGATTAGCAATGAGTCTCACACAAAGTTTTATTTATAGATGATTGAGAGACAGAAATGTAGTTAGAGTTTTCCTGCCTGGCCCACAGTCAGGACAAATCTTTCTCACCCGCCAGGCGCATAGATGCTCAGAACCAACCAAGTAAACAAACACACAGAAACTTACATTGTTTACGAACTGTATGGCCATGGCAGGATTCTTGTTATCTACTTCTTCTATCTTAAATTAATTCTATTAATCTATACTTTGCCATGTTGCTCGTGGCTTACCATTACCTTACATTTTCCTTGTCATGGCAGTGGCTGGTCTTATCTCTCCACCCCAGCCTTTACTTCCCAGTATTCTCTTCTCTCTTGTCCCGCCTATACTTCCTGCCTGGCTACTGGCCAATCATCATTTTATTTATACAGAGTAATATCCACAGCACCGAAATATCTACAGCCTCTAAAAGCCTAACTGTTTGGAAAGAGAGTGAATGATTTCTTTTCCCTAATTTGTTTCTCAAAAACACAAACAAAATAAGCAAACATCACACCATCCACTTTTTAATCAATGGTTCCTCTTCCTCATTTTTATCATTTTTTGTATGTAAAATTATATTCAGACACAAATATTTTCCAAACTGAAATAACAAGTGTCATTTTCCCATGCTGTTAACTTACTAGAAGATACAAAAAATAAAAATAAAGAATAGAGCAGAAGGGTCTGCTGTGGCTCCATATCATGGAAAAGCAAAAATCACAGACTGGATCAGAGAGGGCACTCCTACTACAGAGAAGGCCATAGCAGGAGATGGCCATTGCCACTGATACTGTCTACACACAGAACCTTAGGAAACTTTCTGTTTTTGTTACCTTGAATAAGGCTCCACTCCTAATTCTTTAATTTGTTCCTTGACATGGAATTTTTAGAATAATTTATACTTTTTATTTGATCTTTAGAGACTCTCCCTAAGGAATTGCTGAGTACTTTGTTGATTACCCTAGAGTATTTCATATGGTCTAATAACAACCAGGGACAATTATTAACCAATTTACTTCTCTCTTTCCCTCTTTCTTAAAACTGTTTTATTATTATATTTGTGTTGTAATTTTACATATCAGCCATGGGTTCCCCTGTACTACCCCCTCCTGCCCCTGTCCCTGCCTTCCCCCCAGCCCCTCTCCTCCATTCCCATCCCCTCCAGGTCAAAGACTCCCCTGGGGATTTAGCTCAACCTGCTAGATTCAGAAACTTGTTTCTGAGTTTTATCCAAAAATATTGGCAGTTTCAAATAGACTATTACTCAACTTAAAGCATGATGTCCTGCCACTTGTAACAACAAAGATAATCTTATGGACAGGTTATATATCAGTTACAGGACAAATATTCCTGGCTGCCATCTACATGAGGAGTCTAGAGTAATACAATCTTATAGAATCAAATATTGGGATCAAAGGGAAGAGAGGTATGAGAAATGAGTATTCATTAACATAAACATGGAATCTCAGATATACAAAAAATGTATTGCTACAAACTTATAAATAGCATTTGTCACTGGAGAGATGGCTCAGAGATTAAGAACACTGGCTATTCTTCCAGAGGTTCTGAGTTCAATTCCCAGCATCTACATGGTGGCTCAAAAAAGAAGCATTTGTCCATAGTACTCTAGTGTGATTTGAAATAGTGAGAATACCAATTTGATGTTAGTACAATAAAATGCAAAGTAAAAAGATGAATGAAGCTGGGCGGTGGTGGCACACGCCTTTAATTCCAGCACTCAGGAGGCAGAGGCAGGTGGATCTCTGTGAATTTGAGGCCAGCCTGGGCTACTGAGTTCCAGGAAAGGTGCAAAGCTACACAGGGAATCCCTGTCTCAAAAAACCAAAAACCAAAAAAAAAAAAAAAAGAGTGAAGCGAAAGCCTATCATGGTAAAATATATGATTATATTTCCTGTGAAAATTGTATCAGTATCTAGACATATCTCTGAAAAAAATCCTTTTCCGTTGACAAAGTTCTTACTGATTTCAGTGTAAGGGGGCCTAGAGACAATGTCTAGATAATGTCAGTCTCTCTCAGGCTCTTTAGGAACAGGGTAAGCTGCCATTATCTGCAGAGGAAACCTGTCATTGGCGGGAATACTGATGATATAAGGGAAACAGGGTTTCCATAGGGTTCTTAGTGTTATCAATAATATACTTTAAGAACAAACTCAAAAGGAATGGACTTGTAATAGAGTTTAGATAAGAACTTCAAGGAAGGTATTGTGTAGTCCTTCATGCCTGCCAATAGGAGGAAGATGAGGAGTGGAAATAATAACCCTTGTTTTTTAAGCTAAGACAACTTGGAGGTCAGCTTCATAGTAGACAAGAAGACCCAGGGAGGGGAGGGGAGCTTTAGAGACAGTGTAGGGAAACTCAATGCATCATTAAGAAAGAGAAAAAGAAAGAATTCCCCCCAAAACATATTTAGGGTCTGAACAAGTTCTAAAAGAAAAGGACAGAAGAGAAAAAAATTAAAACAGAATAGTTACAAGGACCTTGCTTAACCTCCTAGTATCTCCTAGCAATAGTGCTTGGGGGTAAAAATTCAAGGAAGGAAAAATACAGTATATCTTTAAAGGCATAATTATTCCATCCATCTGTTTACCACAGCTTAAAGTGAACTCTACTTCCTATGTTTGGTCTCTTATCTAAGTGACCTACCCAACTGTAATGCTAGGTCTCTACCAAGACCATAGATTACATTCTCCTGATCAGGAGAATAAAATACAAGGGAATAGTATTCCATTAATGGGACTTTACACCTACAATGGCATCGGCAACCCAAGGTCAAAGATCAAAGCTTCTGTTTTTGTTTCTGCTTTCTGTAGCTGTCCTCAGAAAGCTCCTCTTCTGTGGTAAGCAGAGTGGTCACAACAGGGCACTGTAGAATAGCCAACTCTCTCTTTGCAACACTACAGCTTGACCCTCTGATGAGCTTGCCTGGCTGCAGGTACTGGGATGTAGCAGCACTGCACAGAAGGTAGGCAATATTTGAAATTTCGTTGCAGAAGGACCGTGGAGGGACAGGTGTAAATAAGCTATCAAACTGTCCCTGGACCTTGCAGAACCAACATGCACTTGGTCCCCTATGCAAAAGTTCTTTCCTCTGTTGGCCTGCCCTGTTAGTAAGTTTCAAAACAAACCTTGTATCTTATCCATTGTCTTTGGGTGTTCTCTTTGATAGGATCACATGACTATCCCAAGAAAGCTTGTTGTGGCAGTTGTAAGGTTATGAAGCCTAAAACAGTTAAATACATCCAGGACAGCAAGCTCATCTTTACTGAGCATCATTTACATACACTTGCATGATATGAAAGCACATAGATGAAAAATTGAGCAGCAGGAGCTGAGGGAGGTGGGAAATAGGGAAACATGGTTAAATAGGCATTAGTGAGGATATGAGGATATTTTTGCAATATTAATTTGCATAATGCTAATGATTAAAACATTTACATAAAATCTCTATCATAATTCTGTTATATCATACTTTATAATTTCTGTTGCAAAAATTCTAAATGTATATAACAATAAAAGAGAAACTGCTAAAATTAGTAAAATATCATCATCATTTAGTAAATTGATTAGTTAAATACCATTAGTAAAAAATTTTAAACTTTTTGTCCTTTTTCATGTTAATCACCTTTTAAAAAAAAGTAAAATCAACATTCATTTTAGAGGCTCTACATTAAAGTATGCATATTAACAGTGTATTTTTCAAATAAAGATACTCAATTTTTCTATAGTTATACAAATTATTGGCTAAATATGACCTATGAAAATATAAAATTTTTTCCAACCATATATTTTTGTGGTCTGGGGAGATGGTTCAGTGGGTACTCTATGTTCTACAATCATGAGGACCTCAGTTCACAGCTCCAAATACACATAAGAATCTAGGCATGGTCAATCATGTTTATAATCCTTGAATTTCTAGATATTTATAAACAGACCCAAAGAGAATACTGGCCAGCCAGTTATGATGAAGTGAGAAGCTTTCTGTCACTGAGTGACCCTGCCCCCAGGTAGTAAGTATGAATTTGGAGAGGAAGAAAACCAGAGTCTGCTCTGGCCTCTGCATGGGTATGCCTATGAGCATACCCATACTGTGGAATGCATGCACCAAACACATATATCACACACAGAAATGCACTTGTGAACACACACACACACACACACACACACACACACACACACCCTACATATATTTTCTATGAAAGTAAAATATTTCCTTTTTTACATGAGAATGTGTTATGCAATTGTAAATAAAAATATTTTTGGTTGTGAGCCTAGCCTTTAATGGCTGAGCCATCTCTCCAGTCCATGTAAATAAAAAATAATTGATACTAAAAAGAATAATTACATGATGATTTAGTAATATTATGCATGAGGCAATATATTTATTACTTTAGTAATATAATAAAGTATTAGTATTTGATTTGATATTCTGATGATTTTATTGCATGATATTAATAATAAGCACTATTCTCTTTATAGCATAAATTAAAGAGGAAGGTTGTTAAACAATGATGAACACTGGAAGACAGGACAGAGTTTAGATAGGATGCTAAATATCAAATGTTCCAAAGACATAGAAAGCATGACCATTAATGCATCTAACACTACAAGCTCACTGGAAGAGAAGCATGGAGCAACTGATAGTATTGTCTATGTTTTTTCATGTAATGTTACTTAGGGATATACTCAGAAAAAGTCCTCTGTATATTGGTATACAGAGAAAACCTGAGGAAAAGTAGACAAAATGTGTTCCCACTCTACACATTCAACACAGAGTAGTGATTTTCTGCTAGTGAGTGTAACAAATAGATCATCATAGAAATGAGGTGTTATTTTCCCTTTGATAGCAAAGGTAGTTATTACCCACTAGGAAAAAAATAGGCACTAAGGGCATAAAAATAAGTCAGTACATAAGAAAAAAAGCGTAATTCTGGAAGTTTCTATGGCTCAGAACTCAAGAAATATAATGAGTTTATTCACTAATATGCACAGGTACACTGCATTAGACAAACTTAAATACTAAATTGAAGCTGTATGTTACCAAAAGCCAGTTGTGTTATGTTAAAAGAATCTCTTGAGCTTGTTATGAAAGCAATTATGCTTCCATAAAAAAAAAAACATACCAAACCAAACCAAAACAAAAACCTTATGAATTCCAGCTAGCATAGGGACATTTGAGATTTGAGCCTATGTATATACTATAGTTTTTCTAGTTATGGTGTGACCATGAGTCTGCTGACAACATACCAGAATGTGATTTTTAAAACAATCTACACCGAAATATAAGAAGTATAAACAGAAGTATTATACTGACTGGAAAGAAGAAATATATAAATAAATACACATAGATTCTAGAAAATCCCTTGCTAAAGAAATGTCACAAAGAGCAAATCAGTTTCTCAGATGCACCCACAACTGTTTTTCACTTGCATGTAACATACACACACACCCCATTCTTCATGTTATGATGTATAGAGCTAAGTACAGTCTGTTTCACTAGATACATCTCTCTATCATTATGTTACAATTCATCCCTCTTGTGGATGGGAGCCAAGGGGATGGCTCAGCAGTTTGAAGGCCTTGTTGTGGAGTTCTACACTGAGGGCCCACATGGTAGAAGCAGAGAAATAAATCTTGCAAGCTGTCCTCTTTGTATTCACTCATGGTGAGATATGTACATACATATATAAATATTTTTTTTACAGGCAAATACATTTTACTGAGGTATTTATAACATTTTGATATGTGTTAGTACAAAGAAAGGCAATTTTTAAATATATAATATGTTCATTTGTGCAGGGTAAAAAAAAAACATTCTGACAAAAGACAACAGATGTTTGTCCAATTGTGGTTGGTAGAACTCCTCAAGTATGTAGTATTTAAGAAAATATGCTGTATATCTTTCTCAATGTCCTATGTAGGGCATATTTTACATCTTTATTCCTCAAGCTGTAGATCAAGGGATTCAACATGGGGATGATCAGGGTGTAAAAGATGGAAGCCACTTTGTCAGTGTCAAAGGAGTGACTGGATTGGGGCTGCACATACATGAATATCAAAGTCCCATAGAAGACAGTGACCACTGTCAGGTGAGATCCACAGGTGGAGAAAGCCTTGCGTCTGCCCTCAGCAGAGTTCATCCTGAGAATGGCTATGAGGATGAACAAGTAGGACACAAGAACAACTAGGAGAGAGGAAATCAAATTAAAAGCTGCCAAGACCAGAATAATCATTTCAATTTCATGAGTGTTTGAGCAGATCAAAGATATCAAGGGGAGACTGTCACAGTAGAAATGACTGATGACATTGTAGCCACAAAAAGACAAAGTGAAAATCTTTATGGTGACTAGAAGGGAAACAAATGTGCAATAGCAGTAGGGGATTGCTACCAGTATATTACACACCCTTTGTGACATGATGACAGTGTAGAGCAGAGGCTTACATATGGCCACATAGCGGTCATAGGACATTGCAGACAGAATAAAAAGTTCACTAATTATAAACACAAGAAAGAAAGCTAGCTGTGTAGCACAAAGATTATAGGAGATTATGTTTAGATCTACAAGAAAATTTATCAACATCTTGGGTCCCACAGCGGTAGAATAACCCAGATCTGTGATAGCCAGGTGTCTAATAAAAAAGTACATGGGTGTTTGTAGCCTGGAGTCCACTGTAGTGAGGATGATCATGCCCAAGTTTCCCACCATTGAGCTCATGTAGATGACCAGGAACAGTCCAAATAATGGGGCCTGTAGTTCAGGGCGCTCACTGATACCCATCAGGATGAATTCAGTAACCACTGTAAGGTTTTGTTTTTCCATCAAGTTTTATTAGAAAATCTATCTCAGACAAAGACACAACAAAATTAGTACATTCCAGTAGTATCACCTGACAAGTTATGCAAGGTAATGTTTTTAAAACAGAACCAAACTTTAAAATTTAAAATATTTGAAATTAAACATACCTTTATAAAATGAAAATATCTAGAAACAGTGTAAAAATATATCAGATTTTTATGCAACTAATGTGACTTTACTCTCAGAAGCAAATCTTTCAATGTCTATACATGTTTTGATTATAATCACTGTGAATCTAATCCTACTGTTTTCTAATGGATAGATAATAGGTGAAGAAAAAATACACACTCACCTGTATAAAAAAGAATATTGATAACAAGTCAACAAGTTGTGACAACCTTGTTAGATAGTGAGTGCCCTAATGTGGATCATGGGATCAGTTCTTAAAATCTACTCATATGCAAATGAAGAGATAACTGCTATTTTCCAGTCTGGCATCCTAAATATTTTACTACAGTAACTCAAAATAAATTACTGTGCATTGGAATTCCCTGCATGTGTATGTGTGTGTGTGTATGTGTATGTCTGTGAACATGTACTTGTGGATACATTGCAGGTATGTGAGTAGGTGAGTGCTTGGAAGGAAAAGGTTGATGTCAACCTTTCTTAGTAACATACACCTTATTTCTTTGAGACTGTATCTCTCACTGAACCTGAACTCTGATTGGATAAACTGGCTGACCTTGAGCCCTGTGGACATAACTACCTTTGTCTCTTCAAAGCTGGGATTATGAGACACTGCATTTAGCTTTTATGGGCCTTGGAGATTGAACTCTTATCCTCATGCTTGCACAGCAGGCTCTTTATCAGCTGAGTCATGTTCCCGGCACCTTAAACTTTATGATTGAAAGAATACACCATGACTCTGGAATGCTACAGCTCAGTTGCTTATTCCTTTTGAAACCTTTGCTATTCCCATACGTCATTTCTGTCAAGCCAACACTTGGCCTCATTTAGCTCCATTCTCTGGCTAATTTTACAAATAAAATAGCTAAACCAGAATATTCATAATGCTCCAAAAGTTCTAAAATTAATTTCTGGTGGATCAGTAATGTGCATGAGAAATTATTTCCTTTTTATTAAAAAAGCAGTCTACAGCTACAAAACCATAGGTAGAATAATACAATAAAAACATGCTGGTATATCTAGGACACAGGCTGTGGAGCAGAATATTGCCAAGAAACTGAAAGCTCCAAAGTCTCAAGGACATTTACATTCTTCTCTTATCAGAAACAACCAGCAACCATTATGACTTGTCATCCTGATCCAGCTCCCCAGCTTCCTACATGGCACAGTATATATTCTTAATATCTGTAATGATGTTTAAAGCAAACATCTTAATCTTCAGCATAATGGCATCAATCTCTAAGACTTTATTTCTTGCTCTATTTTATGTTTGTGACCATCATCCACAGTTAATACCTACAACTCGACTTATTTTGTGTTCAACATCCATAACATTTCATTATATGAATGTTATGACTGCTCAGGAGTGCCTACTGCTTCAAATGGCTCTTGGCTAGAACTTACTATGTATCAACCACTTTCTATAACATTTCCTAGAACTCCATAGCCACTTTGTGCAGAAAAATAAGTCACACTAGACCAGTGGCTTGCAACCTTCTTAATGCTAAGGTAAGGCCCTTTAATACAGTTCCTCGGGTTCTGGTAATGCCCAGCTATAAAATTATTTTTTCATAACTTCGTAACTATAATTTTGCTACTACTATGAATCATTATGTAAATATCTGAAATGCAGACCCCTGTGAAAGTGTTATTTGACACCACAAAGGGGTTCCAACCCATAGAATGAGAAGCAGTGCATTAGACCACTTAGATACTTTTAGCCATGACATACTTTGAAAAGATGACAGCAGGTAGAGAGGGGGCTTAAAGGTTATCTGAGAAGATATGTGACAGAAATCTGTTTTTTTTTTTCAACAAATCCACTGAAAACTCATCCATGTTGAGGTGTGTATTGAACAGTGACCAGGTGTGTACTGAAAACAAGTGTCTGGCTTAGACAAAAGTGCCTGTGAACTCTCTTGGGTCATCTTGGATTTTTACAGATGAAAAGTTACCTCAAGATAAACTGCAGGCCTTCTTAACCTCCGTTGGAGAAATACTTTATGCACATAATCAAAAAGCAGAAAGAGAGCAAGTGAGGACAGGAATCTGATGCTGCCACAATCATCGGTAAAGGCTGAGTCTACAAAGATTCAAAAATAGCTTCTGAGAGAAGCTCCAGGTTCTGCTCATTCTGAGAGTCATGGGTATGGTTCCATTTTCACAAGGCCAGGGTCAAGCCCACTCTGCTCTCCATTTGGCCAGCTTCAAGAATTGCAGCTTTAAGCCCAGCCCTGTTGTTCTGGAGAAAGCCCAGTCTACAATGTGGAAGAGCCGTCAGAAAGAAGAGAAGGTGGAGACTGATAGGACCAAGAAGACTCAGAGAGGCCCAGAGAGACTCAGCCCAAGTCTAAGCTCTTGCCAAGACCCTTATGCTCTAAGCAGAACAATCTCTAGGAGATGTATGAGTTTATTCATCTAGAACTCCAAGCAAAAAGAAAAAAAAAAAAAAGCCTTCCTAGCACCAGGACACATGACTACCAACATGGTTCTATTACTTAGTCTCTCTAGGGGAAGACTAAGGATGTCTCCTATAAGTGAGGCATTCATGGCTAAAGACGATCTCCCACCTCTTCCACACAAAATAAACAGAAAGAAATGAGCTTTGATGTTTACTGGCTATGAGCAGAAAAGGAGCCCTGCCAACTCTGAAGGGACTGTGATGGCTTATCTCTAGGAACCCTGTTAAAGTATTGGAGACAGCATTAAGTACAATTTCTATATGTAGTAGTTTAGAATATAAACCACTTCATCACAGCATCCTATGAGGTATCTATTACTCTTATCTACAGTTTACAGAGTAGGCAGCTGAAGCATAAAGAGATTATATTCAAAGGATGAACCTAACCTCATACACAGGGCTTTGGTTTGGAGGCAGGGATAGAAACTTGAACAATTGAAGAATGCATGCACAAAACATCCACATGATGTTGTGATTGTATGACGAGAGAGAGAGAGAGAGAGAGAGAGAGAGAGAGAGAGAGAGAGAGAGAGAGAGAGAGAACTGAACTGAGAAAAGGTTCAGAAAGAGATAATAGGTCAAAGTGTCTGAGTAGGGGAGATTGACAGGTTAACCCCTTTTCTTACCAGCCTAGGAACTGCTATAGGGTAAGAGACAAGAATGAGGAATCAGAGGGAGAAGTGGAGAAGGTCTAGAGCAGGAGAAGAAGAGGCCTTTGGAGAAGGAAGAAAAGTGTGGGAAGAAGTCTTGAGCATTGGGAGCTGCATGGAGCACTGGCTGGCCACAGCACATAATCATCCACCCTGAACACCATGACTGTTTCTCACTGTGTACCTGGAAGCATGCAGGTGGCACCTTGCTCTGGAGCCACTTTTGTGTCAGATAGCTGAAGTACAGGTTAGCAAAGCCCAGGTGGCCCAGAGGCAATGCATCATAAGGGATCAGGTAGAAAAGCATTATTGAATATGAGTCAGCTACTGCCTTAGGCACGTGGTGGGTTTTTGCTGGAGTGTTTGTGGAGTTAACTACATAGTCATGATGGCCCAGGCATCCCACATCCTAATATATGGTCTTTAAAATTCCTTCCACTGACAGAAGTGTATCTGAACATTTTAGTACTCATAATAAAATCACATCTCCATGTTTCATCCCTAGCTTTGTGCCAGACCATGTACTGTGGCTTTCCCCTTTCCTGTGCCCAATCTGCTCTCCACTGGTTCATACATATATATCTACTGTGGCTTTCCCCTTTCCTGTGCCCAATCTGCTCTCCACTGGTTCATACATATATATCTTCTCTTAGAGCCTTCTTACCACCTTATACTTTTACCTCAGCTGCCAATCCTCACAGGCTTTCTCTGTGAACCTGACACGTGAAAACAGGTAGATTATGTCCACTCTCCCTATTCTCCTCCAAATGCAACCTCCCAGTTTTCTATCTCTGTGTCTGCCACCTGCTGTGGCCTCTCCTCCCTCTCTGCCCCTATTCCCAGGGAACTAAGCAGATCCTGGTAGCACATCGTGCTTCCCTCCCTCCTGTAGACCACCTCAGCCCTCCCTACTTTTTTCTCATCTCCATCCCTAAGTGTCAGCTCTAATACCAAGAAACACCTTGCAACAGGAACCCCCCCCCCCCCCAGTGGCCACACCTGGCAGTTTCTCAGAAGAATTCTCTACCAGACAACCCACAGCCACAGCACTCTTCTAAGAATCAGAGAGGGAATTGGAATTTCTAAGAACAGAAAGCAAGGAATAGAACACCTGCCCAACAAAAACAAGAGAAGATATCACCATCCAGAACTGGGAGTAACAGAGGGAAGGAAAACCATAATCAGAATATGTTGTATGAGAAAAATGTCTTTCAATAAAAGAAAAAAGTGTATCAATAAAAATCTGTAAGGCATCATGATGGAAACTGTCTTTATTATTTAAAGTCACAAAGGAGGGTGTATACTTAGAGTCTATGTTATACTTAACTAGGTGTACACACTGACCTTTCTTTGTCCAAAGGATTGACAGAACACTTTTTCAATTCTAAAATGGAAACATTTCCTTGTTGAGTTGTAAAGACACAAGGATGATGATGAAGTGATTCAGATACCTGTGACCCTTAAGCATATTTCTCAACCATCAAGCATATAATGTTTCCTGGTTTCATATCTTTTCTAATTAATAATAACCTGAGGAAACTTTCTTTGACATACATGTTTCTGCAGAAGGATGCTACATCCTTATCAGGGCTGCAACAAAGCAAATGTAAGAAACAGGTAAAGCCAGATGAATACATTCATGCAGTTAAAGACCACAACAAATACCAACCCATGCTCCCATACTGGATGACCAGAATTTGGTGATTACTTAAAAAACAACAACAACAACAACAACAACAACAAAACCACTTACCTTTCCTGAAATATTTGGATATTATATAATGCAAGTTACATTAATTTAAATTATTAATTTTTCCTCTGAAGGCATTTTAACTCCATATGAACTATCCTTCTCTGTAGATAACAGATGCATGTTATAAATATGAACCTTGAGTAGTATGAAGGAGTAAGAGGAACTTGGGGGGAAATACAGGTCATTATCAATGAAGAATGTTGAAATTCCCTTTAGACAAATTGGTGCAACATTTCAAAGACAAAAAACAGGCTTAAAACTATTTCTATTTTTATCTTTTCCTTTTTATGAAATAGACTTTTACTCACACATATGTCCGGATTACCATTTCTCTTCTACTTCTTCCAGTTCCTCCCTACCTTGCCTATCATCTAGATCTACTCCATTTCTGTCTCTCATTAGAAAACAAACAGGTTACAAAGGAATAATAATAAAATAAATTATAATTTCATAAGATAAAAATAGAGATCATAACTGGACAAAACAAGCAAACAGAAAGAAAAGGAGCCCAAGATAAACCATAAGAAACAAAGACTCATTCTGTAGAATACTCAGGAATACCATAAAAACACTAAACTTTTAAAATTATTTTGTAAAGATGACTAAAGAGGATAAGTCAATAGTTTAATATTTGGAGAAGCAAGAAAATGAAAGACTGAAAATTTGCAGCTTCAAATTTTGCCATATATATATATATATATATATATATATATATATATATATATTCACAATGGTTTCATATATGCACAATGGTTTCATATGTATATATATACACATATATAAACACATATAACATTTATGCATATCTCTTCCTATCTTTTTTACTTTCATGATAAACAAAATAATTTACATTTGTAAGTACACATCTGTATGTGTATGTGAGCTTAAATATTTTCTAAGATAACACAAATTACATGTTAACATGTTGCTCACTGTCTCATCCTATTATTGAGAATATATATACATACATAATCTGAAAGGGGGAGCATAAAATGAAAAGAAGAGAACTCCAGTTGTTCCTCAGATATCATGGGGAAACAGAAATCACAAAACCTTCATCAGAAACATTCACTTACATATGATAACAAAGCCAGTGGGAACTCAGGATTGCTTTAGATTCTGGACATGTAAACTGTCTGTCATTGTGACATGTAATGCAGCTTCTCTTGATTCACCCATGTGTTCTTTAACAGGGCACTGTTGAGTGCAATTTAAAGATTTTTTTTTCACCTTTTGTGACTCCCCCTAAGGAGATGCCACACGATTTACAGATGATCCCTAAAGCATTTGAAATCTTAATGGAATGCCAGGAAGTTAGCCACTAATTGTCAGAAACAAGGTATCTTCATCTGTGACTTTGTATATTTAGTAATTGTGTTTGCCAGTAATCCAAACATTTTTGTCCAAAAGAAATGACATTGATATCATAAGATGTAAATGTTTTATTCATTGTAGAACATTTTTGAAAGTCTGAAATATGGAATGTGTATTAGCTATCAACATATGACTGGATAAATTAAATGTAAATACAAACAAAGATATATCACTTATCTTTTAAAAAGTGCAATATGTGATAACAAGAATGAACCTGGACACTATGATGCAAGAGTAATAAATCAGTGCAAAAGCACAGGTACTGGGTGACTCTATGCAACAGAGGACTAAAAAAAGGCCCAAACTTGCAAAATCTGAAGTTGAAGTTTATAACGTGACAATGAAACTTCAATTTAAAGTACATTATCTAGTGAAACAAATCTCTACTGTATTGTAATAAAAGTAACATGAAAAGAACTGAAAATATTTAATAGATTATCACAATTTTGTATTTATACAGATTTATATGTAACAGTAATTTATACTTGTGGGTTACCTGAGTTTTTTAAAAATGTATTAAACTTAAGAAATTATGAATTATGAAACTATTAATATTAAAAGTTCTGATACATTTTTGAAATATAATTATATGTGCATGTGTGTATTTGTGTAGGTCTTCGTATATTTATTTATGTATTGTGAGACTACAGATTTGCATGTGTCAGGGCACACATATGGAGAACTTCATATTTCTCCTTGATTGAAACATTCTTCATATTTGTTCCCCATTGTGCATGCCAAACTGGTTTGTCCCTAAGTGCCTGTGTCTTCTCCTCTCTCTCTCTTTCCCATATCACTGTCAGAGCAATGAAATAATATGTTGCCTTACAAACAATCTATCCCCTGAGTCATCTTCTCAAGTTAATTTTAACAGCACATTTGTATTGTCTCCTAGAGTAGAATATACTTGTTTTCTATAATGAATAAGAATAATTTATTCTCTATTTGAATTAGTCAGTCCATATGTTTTAAATTTATTTTAATTTTTGTTCTGTATAGGTATGTGGATATGTGGATGTGAGTACAGGAACTTTCAGAGGCCAGAGGCATCAAGGTCTTTTAGAGCTGAGTTATAGGTCGTGTTCATCTGCCTTACAGAGATTCTGGGAACCAAACGTAAATCCTTCACAGAAAAGCAAGAGCTCTTAACCCCTAGTCCATCTTTCAATCCTCTTGATCTTTATTTTTAAATGACTATTTAAATCACAATAATAGCCATAAAAATTAAAATCATATTTTGTAAATATAGAACTGATTATAAACACTTTCCTCTTTGTCAGAATTCTGATTGCCATTCTATTGAATTATTTCTTCTGAACCTCTAAGAACTATCTACTGTTGTCCATCATTAATTACATATTTACATATTAAGCAAAAATACTATAATTAACAGAAATTTAGATAATGTTTGTAATGTACTCCCAAATGTCTTTCTCTATACATGTCTTTTTTCTTCCCTGGGTACCATTTCCTGCCTTTTGTTTGTTTGTTTTGTTTATGTTGATTTTGACTCTGTTATAAGTCATTTATCTAGACACAAGTTTCTAGTTCTGCTAAATATAAGCATTTATTAAAATTTTCTTACTTTTTTGAAAATGTTTGTTGCAGCTATGTTCCTACCAGAAAATTTGAACTATTTTTTTTTGCCATTTTCTCCTCATGAATATGTAGTCATCAACTTTTAATTCTTTTCTTTCTTTCTTTCTTTCTTTCTTTCTCTGTCTGTTTGTCTATCTGTCTTTATATTTTTGAACATCGTTGGGATTTACAAAAAGAGATGAATAGCTATTTTAAGCACAGAGATAAAGAGAAAGCAAGAAAATGAGGCATACCTAAGAACTCGCCTAAGGGCTCCTCAAAAGAGAATCATTCAGTCTTAAATCTGTATCAATCCATGCCTAAGTAAGTATGCTTATATGATTTTATATTTGTGGTTAGTAAACCATTCTGAAAGTCCATATATGTTGTATGCATTTGTGATCCCATGTTCCATAGATTAGCAACTTCTCATTTATTGATTCAACATGAATATACCAATAAGTATTCTCTCAAATCATTGATTGTCATTCATCATATTTCTAATTCATTTTCATGATACAGGTTCTTAAATTATATATGCATAAACTTCATTAGTCTTTATAATTTTTAATTGTTTGTGGATACCTTACATTTTAAAGGTTTTTCTTTATTGGCATTAACTTAGACATGTATAAAATGAACTATGGTCACATCCACATCTCATTTACCTTCCCCAACTACTGTCATATCACCCCTACATGCCCTCTCCCTATGCCATGACTTTATTCTTTTTTGGTTAACCTACTAAATTCAGTTACTCTTGTCCATATATAGGTATGGATGTGGGGTCACCAACTTGAGCATGGGAAACTTGGCAGAGGTCATTTCAAATAAAATGAATGATTCTCTTTCCTCTATTATCTATTAACTGCTAAACATTATTATGAAATCGTGACTCAAGGTCATTCACACCATCTTGCCAGCACTTTGTCTCGTTTGATTTTGTGCAGCTAATTACAACTACTGTGGCCTTAAGAGTGTCATTTCAAAAGACGGCATTTGTCACTATTCTATTTCATCCTTCTGTTCTTATGTTCTTTCTGCCTCTTTTTTCCTCAAAGTTTCCTGAGTCTGGTGGTTGGGGCTTAACATATTCCATTGTTGTCGAATACTCAGTATCTCAGTCTCAACATTTTGACCAGTTAATTATCTCTGTGTTTGCTGCTGTTTACCACAAAAATATCTTCTCTGACTAAGGTTTACAGCATCCAAGGTGTACAGGTAAAAATATAAAATTATATAAGACAGATTGGAAGCATAACAACTTAGAGAGTGTATTATGACAACAGGTTCAATCCATCAACCATGGGTTTTGGACATAACAGGACCAGGCATAAAATTTCTTCCATGGACCAGGAGTCATATCCAATCAGAAAACAGTTTTGTGTGTTCTATGATAGTCATTTTTCTATTACACCACTGGGCAAATCTTGCCTGGCAAGTCATTTTTGCTACATGCAGTGTCCAGCTCTGTTTGATCACTGATTTCACTTTCTTCTTATCACCCTATATAATATCTTCTGGTAGTATAGAATTAGCCATCTTAAAGGGAATTTCTCAATCCATTTGAGATTGATTTATGTATAGCATGCAGCTTATACATTTGATACCATGTAATCACAGTGGGCGACCAAGGGCAATGATGGTAGCCTTTGTTGTTTTAGAGTACTGATAACTCCCTGATCAATTATTCATAAGGAGTACACTATGACTTGTACTGTGGTTTCCATTTCCTGTATCTTCTGGGCGTGATAATTCCTGGCTAAATAATGTTCAAACTTCAAACTTGGAAAATCTCTACCTCTGCTGGTAATTCTGGGAGACAATCTCAGAGCAAACTCTTTGATCTTCTCACTCATACAATCATTCCATGCCATCTGATCACCAGACTAGGTCAGTTCAGGCTTTCTCTCAACCATTGCCAGTAGTCTACAGTGGATGTATCATTGTGGATTTCTGGGGACCTCTCTAGCACTTTGCTTTTTCCTGTTCTCATGTGGTCTTCATTTATCATAGTCTGTTATTCCTTGTTCTCCCTTTCTGTTCTTGATTCAGCTGGGAACTCCTGCTCCCCTAAGCTCTCTTCCCCTCGAACCTTGCCCTTCATTACTCCTGCTGCTGTCCAGGTTGTTTATGTAGATCTCATCCCTTTTTCTGTCATTGGGTGATTCCTGTGTCTTTAGGTAGCCTCCCTGGAGTTGTGAGTAGATCCATATCTGTCACCATGCACAAAACATAAATCCAAGTGGATCAAAGATCTCAACATAAATCCAGTTACTCTGAACCCGATAGAAGAGAAAGTGGGAAGTAGTCTTGAATGCATTGGCACAGGAGATCACTTCCTAAATGTAACACCAGTAGCACAGACACTGAGAGAAACAATCAATGGCACATGTTTAAACTGAGAAACTTTTGTAGAGCAAAGGACATGGTCAACAAGACAAAGCAACAGCCTACAGAATGGGAAAAGGTCTTCACCAAATTTTTGAAGAATGCCTGAACAAATTCACATGCAATTTTGTGTTGTTTCCTATCAGCATATATATGTGCAGAATTTGTATGTAAACATATTAGTATGCACATTATAGAAATCTAATGGCTGGAATGGACTTTCCTTTAATTTAAACAGAAGAAATTATAATTACCTACTATATTTACTGAAAATATTCTATAATATTGTTAGAATGATGAACTTAAGCAAATATTTTCATTATTACCCCATTATTGACAAACTTTCCCACTATTAGGTTTAAAGTGGTAACATAAATTATAAATGTCATTTTTTCAGTTTTTCATTGTCTCCTTTACAACTTTGTTCCTCAAACTGTAAATGAGAGGATTCAGCACAGGAATCACAATGCTATAAAATATCAATACTACCATGTCATGCTCAAAGACATAGTTGGAATTTGGTCTCAAATACATGAACCCATGTGTGCTGAGACAAATGGACACTGCAGTTAGATGAGAGCCACACCTAGAGAAGATTTTTCTTTTACCTTCAGCAGAGCACGTACTCAGAATAGTGAACAGAATGAAGTTATAGGAAATCAGGACAATCAGGATGGTGACTGTCTCAATAAAAAACAAAGCACAGAAGAAGAGGAGAAGCTGATTGAATTGAATGTCAGAACAAGAAATTTCCAGTAGAGGAGGGATGTCACAGAAAATACGACTAATTTCATTGAATACACATATGGACAAACTGAAAGTGGCCACAGTGTGAATAAGAGCACACAGAACTCCATCAGCATAGCAAGTGATAATAAGTGGCACATAAGCTCTTGATGGCATGCTTAGTACATACCGCAGTGGGATGTAGATGGACACATAGCAGTCATACAGCATGGTGGTTCTAAAAGTAACAGCCAGAAACTTTTATGCAGCACAGCAAATGAATGAAATTACTTTCTTCTCTGACATTTATGACAATTATGGAATGATAACAGAGGAATAGCAGGCATCTCCTGAAGACAATGCCCTGAGAAAATAATACATGGGCTTGTACAGCAGGAAATCCCTAATGACCAGAGCAATCAGTCCTAATTCCCCATGAGAATGAAAATGTAAATTGCTAGAAACAGGAAGAAGATAACCTGCACTTGAGCATTGCACATGAAGCCTTTCACACAAGTTCAGTGACTTTGGTGATAGTCTGGAAAATTAACTCTAGTAGTAGCTGAATGTATCTCTAAACTATAGCTCTACAATAATGTAAATAAAGGAAGAGGAATGTGGTGAGACTAAAGGACATGATCTATATCTACACTTGTGTTTATATTGTTTGATAGTGACTAAATTTCTCTTGGGTGATTACAAGAAGGTGGTATGTTTGCATCTTGAATGATTATAGCACTCAATACAGAAACAAGCACAATTTATAGATGTCTACATAGTATGGATTCATGCCATTTCTCAAAGCATCAGGATACCTATAAATGCACATAATAAATATGTTAGCTTTTCCAAATTAATCACATAAATACAAATATTAGTGGCTTCTGACATCAAAAAACAATATCAATGTCATATAACAATTGCATGGAATCTATTAATCTATGGGACAAGAACAAAACTATTTTCATTATGAGCTTAAAACAAATGTGAAAGTCAAATTATGTTAAAAAGAATCTTTAAAATAACTATAATTATAGGAACGATGAATCAATTGATTCTACTCAATCAATATATACTAGATTCAGTGAAATATATTTAAATTACGATTGTTTCTGAAATATTTTTATATCCCTGAATTATTCTTTAAAGTCTTTTTAAAGCTATATTTATCTTACATGAATAAATGTCATTTGTGTGTGTGTGTGTGTGTGTGTGTGTGTGTGTGTGTATCATATACATTTTTCGTGCATGCAGAGGCCACAGTGGGGCATCAGACACCCTGAAACTTTACATTAAAGATGGTTATGAGCCATTATGTTGGTGCCCTTAACACAAATACCCACACCCACACCTCCACACTCATACATACATGCACATGCATAGGTGTGCTTGTAAACACAAGATACACACACATATACACAAGATCAGCTCTCTTTTAAATATTACAGCTGTCTTTAAATAATATACTGTGGTGTTGTGGGTTATTAATCATAAGAGTTAAGGTTTTCATGAGGAATATATTTCTCTCAGTTGCTAATTTAAAAGCTATACTGAGTGTAGTTGGGAAGATTTAGAATTATCTATAGAAAAACATGAATCTTGAAAACTAAATAGCAGGGTTTAGTCCTAAAATTAGCACAAATATATTTTAATAAACCCAATTTGAACAGAAGAAATAAAACTCCAAGTACATTGGTATTGATTGAAATAAATTAAGCTTTTAAGTATAAGAACAATTCTAAAAGTCATTATAGAACAATTACTTTAGGGATGAAATTTTGTGCAAGTTTTAGTGATTTATCTTATAGCAACTTCCATAGTTGATAATTGTTAAAGATAAAATCTTGATGGTTGTCAATTTGCCTCCGATTTCATTGAATTTTTCATTTTCTCATACCTCAGAAAATAAATAAAAGCATGAGTCTCAGATGTATCTGAATATATATAGCCCATTGAAATAAACAAATATAATTAAATAGGAATTAAGATGAAATAACTGCTATGATAACTTGGGTATAGTTGATGTTCTGTGGTTATTACATTAAAATCTAAGAACATGGATTGGCAGCTATGACAAATATTTCCTTACTCTCTATTGATAGATGCATGATCATATTTCTTTTAAACTAATTATAAATATTAGTAGAATAAAGATACACATACACACAGGAACCTTTTTCTTTATTTATAAGAAGAATTGAGTACTCAGAGGCTGAGAATATTACTTGGTTATTAGAATTGCCTGTCATACTGTCATTGCCTTTCTTACACAGAATCAAGCTCTGTGTTTGAGATCCAATATTTCAAAACAAATCAATATTTATTTTCTACTTTTACTACTTCCCAAGATCTCTTAGTATAATATATAGGCAGAATTCTGAATATATCTGACTTTAATGTATTCATAGAACTAGCAAGAATTCAAGTGGGCAGTAACCAAAATAGCTAGTTGAATAAATAGTTTTACTTGAAATTTCAAGAACTTTGAAACATATCCATTTAAAAAGTGGCCCAGGGACACACAAAACCCCCTATAAGCCCACCCATTGTAGCCCCAGTTGCAGGCCAGCAGGCAGGAATCCTGCAGGCAGGCTAGACTACCAACATCCCCCACTGGGCCATATAACCTACATGCCCCACCCACCCTCCCAAATCCACTTATCCTCCAAGACTACAGCTGCTCCCAAGACACAGACTTAACTAGCTCTTATTGGACCAAGAGCTCCTATTAGACCAAGAGCTGTTCCCTAGGACAAAGACTCTAGCAGCTCCAATCTGACAAATTTTTTCTGATTGGACCAAGAGCTCAGATTGGACCAAGAGCTGTGATTAGATCAAGAGTTTTGATCAGTACTTGCACTGAATGGAGGAAGAGAAGGGTAGATGCCAGTTCAAATATATAGATAACAAAATAAAGATCAATATAGCACCAACAGAACCTAGTGGTTCAACATCAGCAAGACCTGAACATACAAACACAGAAGAAGCAGAAGTAATTGACCTTAAAAATGACTTTAAAAAGATGATAGAGGTCTTTAAAGAGGAAATTAAAAGTTCCCTTAAAGAAATAGAGAAAAAGACAAATAAAACAAAGGAAGAAATCAATAAATCCTTTAAAGAAAGGCAAGATAATGAAGAAAAAGGAGAAGGAAAGAGTTCAAAATTTGAAAACTGAAATAGAGATAATAAATAAGACAGAAACTGAGTGAATACTGGAAATGGAAAATCTGAGAAAATGAACTGGAAATACAGATATAAGCATAACCAACAGAATCCAAAAGATAGAAAAGAGAATCTCTGGAGTTGAAGATATGATAGTGGAAATAGATTTGTCAGTCAAAAAAAAAAAATTAAAGCCAAGAAAGTCATAACAAAAAATCCAGGAAATCTGGGACACCATGAAAAGACAAAACCAAAGAATAATAGGGATAGAAGGAGAAGAATACCAGCTCAAAAGCATAGAAAATATACTCAACAAAATCATAGAAGAAAACTTTTCCAACCTAAAGAAAGAAATGTTGATGAAGATATAAGAATTTACGAGCCGGGTGGTGGTGGTGGTGCATGCCTTTAATCCCAGCACTCAGGAGGCAGAGCCAGGCAGATCTCTGTGAGTTTGACGCCAGCCTGGTCTACCAAGTGAGTTCCAGGAAAGGCGCAAAGCTTCACAGAGAGACCCTGTCTTGGAAAAAACAAAACCCTTACATAACATCAAATAGACTGGATGCAAAAAAGAAGTCCTATCATTATATAATAATAAAACTACTAAACATACAGAATAAAGAAAAAAATTTAAGTGCTGCAAAGAAAAAAATCAAGTAATATATAAAGGGAGATCCTTCCAAATAACACCTGATTTCTCAATGGAGACTTTGAAAGCCAGAAGGTCCTGGACAGACATTAAGTAGACACTAAGAGACCATGGATGCCATCCCAGACTATTATACCCAGAAAAACTCTCAATTGCCATGGGTAGAGTAAACAAAATATTCCATAATAAAACCATATTTAAAAAATACCTATCCACAAATCAAGCCCTACAGAAAGCACTAGAAGGAAAAAGTCCAACCTAACAAAGTTAGATACACCCATGAAAACACAGGTAATAGATAATCCCACACCAACAAATATGAAAGAAGGGAAACACACAATACTACCACCAAAAAATAACAGGAATTAACAATCACTGATCATTAATATTCCTTAATATCAATGGACACAATTTGCCTATAAAAAGACACAGGCTCACAGAATAGATATAAAAACAGGATCCATCATTCTTCTGCACACAACAAATACACCTTAGCTTCAAAGACAGACACTACTTAGAGTAAAAGGCTGGTAAAAGACTTTCCAATCAAATGAACCTAAAAATCAAGCTGGTGGAGCGATCCTAATATCAAATACTATAGACTTCAAACAAAAATCAGTTGAAAGAGATCAGGAAGAACATTACATATTTATCACAGGAAATATCCACCAAGATGAAGTCTCAGTTCTGAATATTTATGTCCCAAATACATGGGCACCAAAATTTGTAAAAGAAACATTACTAAAGCTTAAATTGTACGTCAAACCCCACACACTAGTAGTAGGAGATTTCAACACCTTTTTTGAACCACTTTTACCAATGGACAGGTCTGCCAGACAGAAACTAAAGGGAGAAATAAAGGAACTAACAGATATTATGACTCAAATGGACTTAACAGATATCTACAAAACTTTCTACTCTAACACAAAAGAATATACTTCTTCTCAGCACCCCATGAAACCTTTTCTAAAATCAATCACATACTCAGTCATAATGTAAATCTCAACAGATAGAAAAAAAAATTGGAAACCTCATGTGTTTTATTTGACCACCACGGCTTAAAGTTAGATTTCAACAACAAAAAATTACAGAAAGCTTACAATCTCATGGAAACTGAATAATGCTCAACTGAATTACCAACCAATTAAAGATTTCTTAGAATTCAATGAAAATGAATGTACAACATACCCAAACTATGGGACACTATGAAAGCAGTGCTAAGAGGAAAATTCATAGCACTAAATGCTCATATAATAAAATGGAGAAATCTCACACTAGTGACTTAACAGAACACCCGAAAGCTCTAGAACTAAAAGAAGCAAAGTCACGCAGGAGGAATAGATGCCAGGAAATAATTAAATTGAGAGCTGAAATCAATAAATCAGAAACAAAGAGAACAAAACAAAGAATCAATGAAACAAAGAGTTGGTTCTGAGAAAATCAACAAGACAGACAAGCCATTATCTAAACTAACCAAAAGGCAGAGAGAGAGCATCCAAATTAACAAAATCAGAAATGAAAAGGGGGACATAACAACAGACAATGAGGAAATCCAGAGAATTATCAGGTCATACTTCAAAAATGTGTACTCAACAAAATTAGAAAGTACAAAAGACATGGATAATTTCCTGGGTAGGTACCACATACCAAAATTAAATCAAAACCAGATAAATAATTTAAATAGACCAATAACCTCTAAGGAAATAGAAAGAGTCATTAAAAGTCTCCCAATGGAAAAAGCTCAGGACCAGATGGTTTCAGCTCAAAATTCTACCAGATTTTCAAAGA
This sequence comes from Onychomys torridus, assembly GCF_903995425.1. Classification (NCBI taxonomy): domain Eukaryota; kingdom Metazoa; phylum Chordata; class Mammalia; order Rodentia; family Cricetidae; genus Onychomys; species Onychomys torridus. Next base: position 62,881,915 of record NC_050446.1, read on the forward strand.
AGAGCTAATACCAATTGTAAGTAACTGTTGCAACTCTGTAGGTTTGTTCCTTGCTTTTGGCTCCAAAATGTGAGTTTTGCGACTTTGGGAAAAGGTGCCCTGACTACTTGGGGAGTCAGGAGATATCTTGAACTGCTAGAACAGTTCTGACAGCTCAGCCCTGGGGTGGAAATGTATTTTGACTGCTAGGGAGAGTCAGGCCTGGAGCTGCTAGAACAGCTCAGCAGGGAAGGCTGTCCTTGACTATTCAGAAGTCAGGCTATACCTGGTATGGTGGGGGATGGTCTCCCTGTGGGATATAGCAATCCTGCTCCTCTCCTAGAGAGCTATTACAGCTGAGCTTTGATAACCCCCCTTAAATAGACTCCTCCTTCCAAAATAAATCTCTTTCTCAAAAGAGTTTGTGTTTGAAGATGTTCATTCACTGGCACAGAGAAGAACCTTGCTGAGATATCCCATAGTGGACTCAGCTAGGGGGAGCTGAACAGAACAACCTTGCTGAGATATTCCATAGTGGACTAAGCAAGGAGGGGCTAAAAAAGTAACACTTTTCTCCAGAGCCAGAGGAGATGGTTACATTTCTGTAGGGGTTTCCCTTTTTGCAGAGTGAAGCAAAAAGCACCAGGCCAAGCTCCAGGAGAACAGTCAATAAGAGAGAAGAGGGATCCTATGAACAAGGGACATCAAGATCATTATGGGGAAATGCACAGAGACAACCAAACAAAACTAGTTGTAACTCATCAACTGTGGACCAATAGCTGTGGAGCCCCCATGGGACTTGATCTAGGTGTTAGTATTTAAGCGGCGCTAGGAACACGTCCCGAACACGACAAGACCACGGGAGAGTTTTATTAAAGAGGACAGAGGTGACAGGCCTGCGTGAAACACACGTGGGTGAGGAGATAAGGAGAGAGAGAGAGACAGAGAGAGACTGAGAGACTGAGAGGCTGAGAGCCTCGTGCAAGATGGCACCGGCTTTTTAAAGGTTGGGCCGCGCACGCGTACAGGAACTCCTGTGTGTACTCCACACATGCGCATAGATTACATGGCTGTGTGCGCACTTTACGCAACCACATAAGGCCAGAGTCCCGGTCCCGCGAGATGTCTGACCCGGAGATGGCTATTCTACACCGGAAATAGTTAGGCGGTCCGCCAGGCAAGCCCAACCGTGTAAACATGTAATTGTCTATCACTAGGCCCTCTGCATATGCAAGACAGTTATTTAGCTTGAACTGTTGAAGGGGGCCTTGGCAGTGGGACCAGGATTTGTCCCTGTTGCATGAGCTGGCTTTTGAAGCCCAGTGCCTGTGGTGGGACACCTTACACAATCTTGTTAGAGGGGAAAGGGTTTGGACCTGCCTCAACTGAATGTACCAGGCTCTACTGGCTCCCTTGAGAGGCCTTCCTTGCCTTTGAGGAGGTGGGAATGGGGGATGGGTTTGGGGGGGAAACCTGTGGGCAGGAGGAGGGAGGAGAGGGGGTCTGTAGTTGGTATGAAAAATACATGGAAAGTTTCTTAATAATAAAAAAAGAAGAAAACAGTGATAGCTCATGCTGGAGAGGATGTGAAGCAAGGAGAATACTCATCCTTTGCTGCTGGTAGTGCAAATGTGTAAAACTTGTATAGCCACTTTGGAAATCAATATGGTGATTTGGGAAACAATCTATACCTTAAGACCCAGCCATACTACTCTTGGGCATGTACCCAAGGATGCCCAATCATACCACAAGGACACTTGCTCAACTATGTTCACAGCACCATTATTCATAATAGCCAGAACCTAGACATAGCCTAGATGTCCCTCAACCAAAGAATGGATAAAGAAATTGTGGTACATTTACACAAGGGAGTATTACTCAGCTATTAAAAACAGTGACATCATGAAATTTGCCGACAAATGGATGGAACTAGAAAAAAAATCATCCTGAATGGGGTAACCTAGACCCTAAAAGACAAACATGGCATATACTCACTCATAAGTGGGTATTATCTGTAAAATAAAGGATAGCTATGCTACAATCCACAGAGCCAGAAAGAATAGGTAGCAAGGAGTATTCAAGAGGTGATGCTCAGATCTCTCTGAGAAGGGGAAAAGAGATTTCATGAGTGGACTTTGGGCAGGTACTGTTGGGAAAAAGAGAAACTGGGCTGTGGGGGCATGAAGGGGGAGAATACTGAAACAGATTACTAGCAATTTGGGGGTCAGGTACAAACCTGGTGCAAGGAAATCTCCAAGGAATCTCCAAGGAAGAACCCAGCTAAAACTCCTAGCAAAACAGATATGTAGCCTCAATTCACCATCTCCTGTGACCAGGCAAGACTTCAAGTGAAGGGAAACCAACCCAGATGCAGAATCTTTGAATTACAGTCTGCCCTGCCTTTGGGATGTTCTGGAGTTAGCGTGGGCTAGAGATTGAAAGAGTGGCCAACCAATGACTGGTCTAGCCTGAAAGCCATGCCAAAAGAGTAAGCTCATCCCTGACACTACCTGGAGTACCAACACCTAGAGGCTGGATGACTCCAAGGCCTAGGAAGAACCAAACATAACTGGAGAAAAAAATGTCAAGTTAATGATGCCTAAAGATGCTCTGCTACACTCATAGATTGTTGCCTAGTCCTATTGCCATCAGAGAGGATTCATCCAGTAACTGATGGAAACAGATGCAGAGACCCACAGCCAAACATTAGGCTGAGGTCAGGGAATTCTATAGAAGAGAGAGAGAGAGAGGATTATAGAAGCAAGAGGGTCAAGGACACCAGAAGAATATCCACAGACTCAACTAACATGGATTCATAGGGGCTCACAGAGACTGAGCCAATAACTAGGGATCCTGCAAGGGGCTGACATAGGTACTCTGTATGTATATTACAGTTCTATAGCTTGGTCCTTTTGTGGGAGCAAGGGCTGTCTCTCTCTTTTGCTCACTTTCAGGACCCTATTCCTCACATTGGGTTGCCTTGCCAAACCTTAAGCATGGGGAGGTGCTTAGTCTTACTGCATCTTGATATGTTATGTTTTGTTTATATCCATGGGAGGTCTGACCTTTCCTGAGCAAAAATAGATGAAGTGTGGATTGGGAGGCAGAGGAGAGGAGTGGCCAGAAGGACAGGAGGCAGAATAAACTGCTATCTGGATGTAAAATAAATAAAATAAATAAAAACATAAAAAATTTACATTAAAAATAATTTTAATAAAATGAATGAATAACAAAAGTAGTTGTTCATATACAAGTGTCATTGTGCATTTTTTCTGATTAAAAAAAACATTTTTCTTTTAGTTTGAGATTATAATATAATTAGGTCATTTGTCCCTTTTCTTTTTTCCCTCCCAAGACTACCATATACTCATACTTGCATTCTTTCAAATTCATTCCTTTTTTTATTAGTTGTTGTTATATGCATACACATATTTCTAAATATAATATGATCAGTCTGTAAAGTTACTCATATGTATGTTTTCAGTGCCAACCACTTGGTATTAGATAATCAATAGCTGTGTTCATCTCTGGGTAAGACTATTCTCCATCTCCCAACAAATGGACAATAAGGATTAAAATTTCTAATAGACAAGATGAGCAATGTACATGGATATGTGAAGTTTCTTTTCAGAAGTGAAGTTGAAATGAAATGTCTAAAAAAGTACCAGCAATAAAATATGTGCTTACACTTATTGTGTTCATGATAAAGAATTGCTTACTTTGAAGACCGTGACATTAATCCACATACCTATGAACATATAATTTTTGACAAAGAAGCCAAAATTGTACAATGGAAAAAAGAAAGCATCTTCAACAAATGGCATAACTGGATGTCAACATGTAGAAGGCTGCAAATAGATCCATATCTGTCACTGTGCACAAAAGTTAAGTCCAAGTGGATCAAAGACTTCAACATAAATCCAGTTACTCTGAACCTGATAGAAGAGAAAGCAGGAAGTAGTCTTGAATGCATTGGCATAGGAGATAACGTTCTAAATATAAAACCAGTAGCACAGACACTGAGAGAAACAATCAATCAATGGGACCTCTTGAAACTGAGAAGCTTTTGCAGAGCAAAAAGCAACAAGACAAAGCAACAGCCTAAAGAATGGGAAAAGGTCTTCACCAACCCCACATCTGACAGAGGGCTGATACCCAGAATGTATAAAGAACTCAAGAAATTAGACATCAAAATGCACAACAGTCCAATTAAAAAATGGGCTATAGAACTAAACAGAGAATTCTCAACAGAGGAAGCTCAAATGAGTGAAAGACATTTAAGGAATTGCTCAACATCCCTAATTATCTGGGAAATGCAAATCAAAACTACTCTGAGATACCACCTTACACCTGTCAGAATGGCTAAATCAAAAACACTGAAGACAGCTTATGCTGGAGAGGATGTGGAGCAAGGGGAACTCTCCTCCACTGCTGGTGGGAATGCAAGCTTGTACAGCCACTTTGGAAATCAATATGGTGCTTTCTTAGAAATCCATCTCCCCCAAGACCCGGCTATACTACTCTTGGGCATTTGCCCAAGGAATGCTCAATCATGCCACAAGGGCACTTGCTCAGCTATGTTCATATCAGCATTGTTTGTAATATCCAGAACCAGGAAACAACCTAGATGCCCTTCAACTGAAGAATGGACAAAGAAAATGTGGTACATATACACAACAGAGTGCTACTCAATAGAGAAAAACAATGACATCATGAGGTTTGCAGGCAAATGAATGGATCTAGAAAACATCATCCTGAGTGTGGTAACCCAGCCTCAGAAAGACAAACATGGTATGTACTCACTCACAGTAGGATTCTAGATGTAAAACAAAGATGACTAGATTGCTACTCACAACTCCAGGGAGGCTACCTAGAAAACAGGACTCTACGAAAGACACAGGGATCATCCAATGACAGAGAAATGGATGAGATCTACATGAACAACCTGGATGACAGTGGGAGTAATGAAGGGCAAGGTTCGAGGAAAAGGAAGCTTAGGGGAGTGGAAGATCCCAGCTGGATCAAGAACAGAGAGGGAGAACAAGGAATAACAGTCCATGGTAAATGAAGACCACATGAGTATAGGAAGAAGCAAAATACTAGAGAGGTCCCTAGAAACCCACAATGATACCTCCACTGTAGACTACTGTCAGTGGTCGAAAGAAAGCCAGAATTGACCTAGTCTGGTGATCAGATTGCCAAACACCCTAACTGTCCTGTTAGAAATCTCATCCAATGACTGAGGGAAGCAGATTCAAAGAGCCATGGCCAGGCCCCAGGAGTTCAATTGTCGAGAAAGAGGAGGGATTGTAAGAGTGTGAATTGTTGAGACCAAGATTGGAAAAAGCACAGGGACAAATAGCCAAACTAATGGAAACACGTGAACTATGAACCAATAGCTGAGGAGCCCTCAACTGGATCAAGCCCTCTGGATAAGTGAGACAGTTGATTAGACTGAACTGTTTGGGAGGCCCCCAAGCAGTGGGACCAGGACCTATCCTTAGTGCATGAGCTGGCTGTTTGGAACCTGGGGCTTATGCAGGAACACTCTGCTCAGTCTGGGAGGAGGGGATTGGACCTGCCTGTACTGAATCTACCAGGTTGAGCTGAATCCCCAGGACAGTCTTTGCCCTGGAGGAGATGGGAATGGGGGGTGGGGTGGGGAGAAGGGGGCGCACAGAAGGTGGAGGACATGGGAATCCATGGATCATATATAGAATTAAATTAAATTATAAAATAAAATTAAAAAAGAATTGCTTTCAAGGCTCAACATTAGCATACACAAGGAAAAGAAATCTATGTATTTGAATGTAAGTGTATGTGGTTAGAGAAGGGAAAGGAAAAATATTAACAATCTAAGCATATAATCAAATTGTAGAATACAGAAAGCCAAGCCACAAAGAAATTGGATTAGCCAAGGCTCTCTAAATAAATAGAAATGTTAGAAAACCTGTGTGTGTACATGTGTGTGCACATTTTTTTGTTGTGTGTGTGTGTATGTGTATGTGTGTGTATGTGTGTACACAACATTTTAAGGAATAAGCCCAATAAATTTTGGAGATTGGCAAATACAACATTTTTGAAAAGTTATATTCACATATGTTTTTCTATGCAATCAAAATCTCTATCAACTGGGAAAATTATGTTTAAATAGTAAGATGAGTTTTTCTTTCATATTATTCTACTTTGCATGATTTGATTGTGGGTTTGATGAAGCAAAAACAAGATATTAATTTTAGTTTTGTTTTGTTTTTGTTTTTTGTTTTTTTGAGACAGAGTTTCTCTGAGTAGCTTTGTGCCTTTCCTGGAACTTGCTTTGGAGATCAGGCCAGCCTCGAACTCACAGTAATTTTAATTTTTTGAGTTTATTAAGTTTTACATGCATCTGAGTAATGAAACTGGTATTATTTGGGGGAACTATTTTAAATACACTTTGTTAGTGACTAATACCTGGCAATATTTAGGTAGGAAACCTTGCGATCAATTGAAAATGGATTTCTATGCTTTACAACAGATAACAGATAGATATGTTTGGGAATAAATATGAATTAAAAAGGAAACAAATAAAAAAGCAAATAATGGTATAGGACCTAAATATGAACTATAAACTATTTTAACTATTTGAAACACTAAAATGACTAACTCTATGGACAGAATATTTGAACTTCAAATTTCCGGCATAGCGAATACTGTGTATTGCACTGGACAGTGTTATCTGTGTATGTGTCTGTTTTATCTCTTCTGCCATCCTATCACTCTGATCAGGTCTTTTCTCTTGTATTATTCTTCTCATCTAATTTACTGACCATTTAGAAGCATGAAACTTTAAAGCGAAGCAAATCAACTGTATTAGAAGATGTTAAATTCCAGCTGTGTCACTATATCATTTTCCAGATGGTAATGAACTTGATGGTTTAAAGGTATGAGATCTAGAGTTCAAAATTTGGCTTTTATGAGTGACTTAATTTTCCTATTTGAGAGTATATTTTAGTTTAAACAGAGACAAAATTGCCTCCATGTAATCATTTTCAGGATTTGCCCTGTTTTTCTAGAAACATTCACTTGTTTACAATTGAAAAAAAAAAAAAACCTGGTAAGTTTCTGTCCCAGTGAAGAACATGGATCATCCCAGGGGCATTACAATAGCCTTTAAGTGTGGACAAGATCGCTTAAACATTTGTATGCATTGCAACAAGAGCTTGTCCTAACTGACAAAGCAGCTCGTTTTTGTAGGTAAGCAACTTTTATTTTCATGCATAAATGTTTTAAACGTTCTAATGGATTTCAAGTTCTAGGACAAGTCTGAAAACTTAAATATGATATGGAAGACCCTTTTAAATAGGGTTGTATAGCAATTGAATCAACGTCTTCTGAGAAGAGAAAGGGAAAAGATGAAGTATTACTTACATATTTTGCTATACCTTAAAAGTTTGTTTTAATGATTTTCATGAAAAAAAAAACAATTAGAATATAAAATTTACTTCCAATGGTTTTTATTTGTATAGAATTTTTTCTGAATCACTTATTTTCTTTAATTTTGATTTCTGACATAGTTATATAGTTATTTGAATCTTTTTTTTTTACTGGCTATGTATTTAGATACAATTTTAGCTGTTTATCTCTGAACTGTGCAGTTTATTTAAATTGTAGTATCTTTCATTTAACAAGTTAAAGAGAAATGTTATCTTCTTTTATTTTTATGGAGTGGTATTTCCAGTTATAACAGTAGACAATGAAGATATAGTATGGTCATGAAGAAAGTATGCAGTGTGCAGACAAGGAATTGAAATATTGAATGCCACTTTATCAGTTAGATAATGATCTGACTAGGGTACAATGATCGTCAGTTTCTTTTTGTATAAGATTATATCACACTATATATTTTATATTATATATTTTTATAAGTTATTATGTAAGTCAAAACAGAGAAATGAACATGTGATTTATAACCTATTACATACAGTAGCTCCACATCATGTAGATATTTTTGGTATAATTTTCATCTTGATTTTAGTATTTCCAATATTATTGCTATAGATTTGATCATGAAAAATGAGAAACTTATTTTTAACTTATATTTATTGATTGAGAATATTGTAGTTAAAGTGTCTTATTCAAATTTTTTAAATTTTGCATCTGTATTAAATAAAAAGACTATTTAAAACAGTATGGCACAAAAAATTCTACTATCTTTAAGTGTAGCTTAAGAGAAATATATTTTTCAACTTTAATCTTGTAAAAAACTAGTTCTTAGTTTCCCTCTCAATGCTCTAATAAAAGCTGATTGACAATAAAATTTACATCAATTCAGAAACCATACTCTTGTTTTTCAATCAATATCAAAACAATATTTACTAAAAATTTTTTGGTCAAAATATTACAATAATTTAAGGAAATACGTAGTATTGTACTGACATATTCCCAGCCCCCCCCCCCCCAAATGTGACAGAGATAAACTAATCTTCTTATATGGTAATTTTAAGAGTCATTATATTTAATTTCAAAATAAGATATTATGATATATATATATATTTTTAGTGTTTGTGTTTTACTAATTGTTCAACACTTTATTTCAATCACCACTTCATATGCCCTTAGCATTTTGTCATATGAATAAGATGTAGGATTTATAGTTCATATATATGTATACTGCAAATTATTAAATCTTTTATTCTAGAAAATATAATGGAGCCATAAAATCTTTCCCTGCAATTTTCAATGCTCATGTGGCAAAAGGAGTCAACTGTGACTACTAATGAGCGTTTTCTAAGTACACATTGTCTGTCATTGTAGCCTGTCTGTGAGACTCTACCATCAGGATTTAGACTCTGAATGCAATTCTTAATCCTCTACAGGTGCTTTATATTAGACCTTCGATGAGAAAATAAAGTCATAGAATTACAATATAGGTGACAGTCCTCTAGTGTATAGCAATTAGCATGTATTTTGTTATGTTTAAGAAAGTATTAATAATTTTTGAAACCTCATTTGTATATTGTTTATTTTCATTATGTTTCTTTTAATTTGATTACTTAGTTGCTCCTTCCCTATTCAGTAAGCATCTTTTAAAATAAATTATTTTACCAATCTTGAAAGATAAAGGGAGAAAAGAGAGATAATAGGAATAGTTGAAGTGTATTTTTCCAAGTCCATGAATGTATACCTTGCATATTTGCATAATTAATTGATCAGGTGACTTTATAGACTAATTTATTAAAATAACTACCAAAATAATGTTTTGTATTAAAATACCTCCATGCATTCTTGTTTTAATATTTAAATTATTGGTGTTTACACAAACTAAATTTTGTTACACTTTTATATTTTCTTTATAATCTTCTAAGAAGTGAAAAAATATTTTTTGTTGTTTAATCAGACATATTCAGAAGTAATCTATATAATAGAACATAACATTCACATAGACTTTGAAGATCCATCTGGGACAATGTACCTACATGATTTCCTTCTCATTCTAAAACTACATAAATTCTATTTTTCTCTCATATTGATATGAATGTTCAATTTAATTTGGCAAGCTTTAGCTCACTCCATATTGTTCATGTATATATTTACATGACTGTACCTCTGTGTACATGCTTTTAATATTTTATAAACTCTTAGCCTATGACAGGCAGGAAAAAAAAACATTGTGCAGAAATCACCCCATGAATGTTTAGTAGGTTCAATGAGTTGTGTTTTCTACAGATTTTCAGTAGTGATACAGGGATTTTTGAAATTATTTTTCTTTAAAATTTTGGTATGAATTTCACTTTAAAATTTACCTGTGATAGAAGTTTGGCTTCTCATGTTTAAAAACCCAAAATTTCAACAAATAATGTTTGATGTATTTACAGTACAAAGAAGACTGCTACATAGGTGTTTACTTCCCATCATAATAGTTTGAGTTTACTCCTTTATTCACGAATCTTTGAAAATCGAAAGAGCTGCACAAACAGGACCTGGTCAGTGACAACATCAATGCACAGGTTAAATGGAATAGGAGAAATTTTCATGGGATCACACACCTAGACAGTTCTACAAGTAATTAGTTAATGCTGGGAGGAGAATTAGCCTCTCCCAGGTAAGAGCCTTTCATAGGTTGTCCAAGGAGGAATGGCCATGCCTGAAAGCATACACACACAAACAACAAAAATGGCAGCAGAGGTTGTGTTTACATACTTACATTTGTAAGAGCAATAAACAAACAAAAATAGGCTATCAAGTTGAGAGTGTGGATAAGAGGACATGGGAGACTTTTGGAGGTAGGATACCTAAAAGGGGCAAAGGAAGAATGTGTGTGTGTGTGTGTGTGTTTGTGATGCAGCTCTAGTTCAATTCAAGATATCAAAATACATACACACATACATACAATATTTTAAAAGAAAAAATGTATGATAAAAATGAAAATTTAAAAACAGTATAATTTGAAGGGAATGATGGAAACCTATTTGTATAAAAATCTACTGTAAATGCTGGATTTTTAATTTTATAAATTAAACAAGTAAGTGTAATTGTCTTTTTCTTTTACCTCATATAGTGAAATTTGTCTGCTTTCATAAAAGTCACTTGTCATTGTCCACCTCATTATTACCAAGGAAGTCACTATGCCCTAAGAGCTGAACATAGACAAAATGAGACAGCTTTTATATGGGACTTTTCATGTGCAATATATACATCAAACCCCAAATGGAAAGATTAGCATCAGCTATGGATGTCCACAAGATTCCCATACAGAATGTGACAGAAGCTACTGTTTTTATACTCTTGGGCTTCACAGATGACTTTGAACTGCAGGTCTTCCTATTTTTACTATTTCTTGCTATTTATCTTTTCACTCTGATAGGAAACTTTGGACTAGTTGTTTTGGTCATTGGGGATTCTCGGCTACACAACCCCATGTACTATTTCCTCAGTGTTTTGTCTTTCTTGGATGCCTGCTATTCTACAGTTGTTACCCCCAAAATGTTGGTTAACTTCCTGAAAGAAAATAAATCAATTTCATTCCTTGGATGTGCAACACAGATGCTTCTCTTCGTTACTTTAGGGACCACAGAATGCTTTCTGTTGGCAGCAATGGCATATGACCGCTACGTAGCCATCTACAACCCACTTCTGTATGCAGTGACCATGTCACCCAGAGTCTATGTTCCACTCATTATTGCTTCCTATGCTGGTGGAGTTCTGCATGGTGCTATACACACAGTGGCCACTTTCAGTCTGTCCTTCTGTGGATCTAATGAAATTAGGCATGTCTTCTGTGACATACCTCCTTTGCTTGCTCTTTCTTGTTCTGATACACGCATAAATGAGCTTCTGCTATTATACTTGGTGGGTTTGATTGAGATTATCACCATCCTGATTGTTCTGATCTCCTATGGATTCATTCTCTTTGCCATCCTGAACATGCATTCTGCTGAGAGTAGAAGAAAAGTATTCTCTACATGTGGCTCCCACCTCACTGGAGTGTCAATTTACCATGGCACAATCCTCTTTAGTTATATGAGGCCAAGTTCCAGCTATGCTTCAAATCATGACATGGTAGTGTCAATATTTTACACTATTGTGATACCCATGCTGAATCCTATAATCTACAGCCTAAGGAACAAAGGTGTAAAAGATGCAATGAAGAAATTATGGAAAAAAATTGGTTCATAAATAATATACACTTTTAAAAAATAACAGAACAAAATTAAGTTGTTAATCAAAATTTACATGAAATGTACATGGTTGGCAAATTATAAATATTTTATGATTTTAATTATTAGTGTCTTACATATTAGAAATTATTAGTGTCTTATGTATTAGAAATTATTTTAAGAACATTAATCATCTTTCTCATGTAGCATTTTTCACAAATGAATTCTTTCTTCTGTATAACAAACTACATGTATAAAATTTAAAATGAAGATTTTTATGTCAATACTGTTCTTGAATACAATTGTGGTTAATTTTTTGCTTCTCATAAGTAGAGGGTGGGTATTCAGGGTCCTGTGATTAAACGATTCTCATGTACCTTACAATAAACTGTTAGCATGCATTATGTCACATAGTCCCAATTCTAGAGTCCTTATGGAGGATTTTTTAAAAAATAAATATGTTTAATTTATAATTAATTTAATTTTACATATCAGCCATAGATTCGCCTGTTCTCCCTCCTCCCACGCCCCCACCTTCCCTCCTACCCCCTCATTCCCATCTACTCCAGGGCAATTCCCTGGGAATTCAGCCCAGCCTGGTATATTCAGTTGAGGCAGGTCCAGTCCCCTCCTCCCTTCACCTAGGCTGAGCAAAGTGTCTCAGCATAGGCCCTAGGTTCCAAAAAGCCAGCTCAAGCACCAAGGACAGGTCCCAACTCCTGAACAGTTCTAGCTCATCAACTGTCTCACTTATCCAGAGGGCCTGATCCAGTTCCTTGGGGGCTCCTCAGCTATTGGTTCATAGTTCATGTGTTTCTACTAGTTTGGCTATTTGTCCCTGTGCTTTTTTCATCATGGCCTTGATATCTCTTCCTCATATAATCCATCCTCTCTATCTCGCCAGTTGGACTCCTGGAGCTCCACCTGGCGTTTGGCCATGGATCTCTGCATCTGTTTCCAACAGTCACTGGATAAGAGTTCTGTCATGACAGTTAGGGTGTTTGGCCATCTGATCACCAGAGTAGGTCAGTTCAGGCACTCTCTCGATCATTGCCAGCAGTCTATAGTGGAGGCATCTTTGTGGAATTCTGGGGACCCTAATGGAGGAATTCTTAAGGCATATTTTTACCAGAAAACTTTCACATAGGATGACTACTTGAGAAGTGATTTTGTGGGGAAATTCAGATTTCTTCCAATGAAACATTGGTTTGCCTCCCAGATTTATTTTATTATTTGAAATAATCAATAAAAACTCTAATCATAATATTGCAATTGAATAATGTTACTTTTAAAATCATTTGATACATTTATTATTGTGTGTATGTTTGTTCGCATAGCATGGGACATAGAGTGAAGACAGAAGACAGCTTGGGGACAAGGGTTTATTCTTTCTTTCCACCATTGGTATTACAGAGACAAAACTCAGATCATCAGGAGCAAGATTTTATCTGTATCAAGCACCTTTATCCATTTAACCATTTCATAAACCCACACTGGTTTTTTGTTTGTTTGGTTTTTCCTGGTCTATGTTTACCCTCATTTTTTAAAAATTATTTCTTCTATATTTTGAGATTGTAGTATAATTATATCATTGTCCCTTCCCTTCCCTCCTGAGAAATCCTCCCACATATCCCTCTCCTCATTCTCATTCAGATTCATGACCTCTTGCTGCAAAACCACACCTGCACACACACACACACACACACACACACACACACACACACACACACCCCAGAATATTTATTTTGAAAGTTAAATTGTGAATTTGAGATCCATGAAAATGATTGTGACATTGGTTTCTCACTTCACTAGATCAGTCACAGTCATGTGCTTTTTCTTCCACTGACAAGTGGAAAAGGTATACTGAATGAGTTGATCCTGTCCTAGAAAGATAAATGCTTCATGTTCTCTCTAATGTTTGGGTCCTAGTTATGTATGTAAACATGGATGAGCATGAGAGGAAATTAGAAAGGGGCCAGTGAGGGGTTAGGGATTTAGCTCAGTGGTAGAGCATTTGCCTAGCAAGCCCTGGGTTTGGTCCTCAGCTCCAGAAAGAAAAAAAAAAAAAAAAAAAAAAGGAAAGGGGCCAGTGAGGAGGAATGCCTTAAGCAAAAGAGATATGGATGGAAGAATAAAGGTAAAATGTAATGCAAGAGAAAATGTGACAGAAGATGGAAATCAGTAGGAATGGAGGGAGGGTTTTGCACCTAATAAAGTGTGAATGAAAGCCAATATAGAAACCTAAAAGTTAACATCCAACTAAAATATAATAAAATAAAGAATTAGAAGGATGAGATCCTGGCTGGCTGAATAATGATGGTTTTAGAAACTATGGGTTATTAGTGTCAGATGTGTGTAGCTGAAAGTTTTTATTGATTGATTGATTGATTGATATTACATATCAGCCACGGATTCCCCTGTCCTCCCTCCTCTGGCCCCCTGTTCTTCCCCCAGCCCAACCCCAATTCTCATTTCCTCCAGGGCAAGGACTCCCCTGGGAATTCAGGTCAGCTTGGTAGATTCAGTCTAGGCAGGTCCAGTCCCCTCTTCCCTTCAGCCAGGCTAAGTAAAGTGTCCCTGCATAGGCCCCAGGTTCCAAACAGCCAGCGCATGCACTAAGGACACACAGGTCCTGGTCCCACAGCCTGGGGGCCTCCCAAAGAGTTCAAGCTAATCAACTGTCTTACTTATCAAGAGGGCCCAATCCAGTTGAGGGGTCCTCAGTTATTGGTTTATAGTTCATGTGTTTCCACTGGTTTGGCTATTTGTCCTTGTGCTTTTTTTCAATCATGGTCTCAACAATTCTCACTCATACAATCCCTCCTCTTTCTTGACATTTGGGTCCTGGCTGTGGATCTCTGCATCCAATTCCATCAGTCACTGGATGAGAGTTCTAGCATGACAGTTAGGGTGTTTGGCTATCTGGATCACCAGACTAGGTCAGTTCAGCCTTTCTCTTGACCATTGTCAGTTGTCTATAGTGGAGGTATCTTTGTGGATTTCTGGGGACCTCTCTAGCACTTTGCTTCTTCCTATTCCCATGGGGTCTTCATTTATCATGGTCTCTTTTTCCTTGTTCTCCCTCTCTGTTCTTGATCCAGCTGGTATCTCCTGCTCCCCTAAGCTCTCTTTCCCTCCATCCTTGCTCTTCATTACCTCCTCCCCCCCCCCCACCCCACATCCAATTTGCTCATGTAGATCTCATCCATTTCTCTGTCACTGAGCAATCCCTGTGTTTTTCTTAGGGTCCTCTTTTCTAGGTAGCTTCCCTGGAGTTGTGAGTAGCAGTCTAGTCATCCTTTGTTTTACATCTACTATCCACCTATGAGTGAATACATACCATGTTTGTCTTTCTGCCTCACTGGCAAATGGATGGATCTAGAAAGTTTTTATTTAATAAGACTGTTTAGAAATGTATCTACAGATGTAGAATACACCCTTAAGTTTCATTGGTTATAGAGGCCCCAGAGGCTCTAAAAATAATATATGCTCTTGCTATTTTTCTTGATTGCCCACCAGAAATAGATAAGGCCCTTTTACTGAAGACATCCTAGGCCCTACAAATATGTAATACAAAAAAAATCAAACTGTAATTATTCTGAATAGTTCCTCTCTACTTGCTATCTTAATCAGTGCTAGAAAGTTCTATGTAGGCTAATAAGGCATCAACATTTTTCCTGTCTCTCCTGGATCTCGATTTGTAAAGCAGGGTGGCCTCAAACTCATTGAGATCCACCTGCCTCTGCCTCCCAGGTGCTGGGATTAAAGGCATGTGTCATCATTGCCTGACTGGTATAAACATTCTTAAACTGCTGTTAACACTACAAACTACAATGCCAACCTAACAGCAAAGATGTACCCACTGGTGTAATAGTGTTGTGACTGTTATAGACTTAACTGACTGATCTCTGATTGGAATTAATTGGGAATGAGTCATTAGTCTACTCTCAAATAATGAATTATTTATTGGTTAGTGAAAGATTCTGGGAGGGAGGGAGCCATTATCTTCACTTGTGTGCCATAGGTGGGCCCATCAATCTCCACAATCACAGAGTACTTTGTTTAATCTCATGTTTCTGGAACAAAACAGTAAGTCATGAATTTCTCAAATAGTAAAAGGTAGAAAATCCTGACAGTGAACTTACCAACATGTCAGAAATTCTTATCTAAGACCCTTATATAATTAAAAATCCCTTAAAAACAACCTCACAATTACATCCCATAGTAAACCACATGTAGTAGTAGATAATATGCTCAGACTAAGTTATTCCAACTCTTCCTAAAACCCATACACTTCTCACATGAAAACTCAATGTAATTCATCCAAATAGGTTCAAATAATCTCTTTGTTTTTCAACATCAATTCAAAACTATATTTAAATCCTATAGAAATGAGACACAAGACACATTTCTCTGAAAATGTTGTTTTCTCCACCAGTATCCCAGTGAAATAAAATATACTATATGCATCCAAAATAAAATGGTAAGGAAGGCTAGTGACATGGGGAAAATAAGAATGAAGAAATGTGTAAGAAGCACCAAGTAAGTCTAATACCCACTTCTCAAGCAACAATAAAGTTAGACTAGAAAACAATTTTTGGCTGTGTCCACTAGGTCCTACAAGAGC
Organism: Onychomys torridus; assembly: GCF_903995425.1. Lineage (NCBI taxonomy): Eukaryota > Metazoa > Chordata > Mammalia > Rodentia > Cricetidae > Onychomys > Onychomys torridus. The sequence goes on from NC_050446.1 coordinate 62,898,157, forward strand.
TGGCAGATTGGCCTGGTGCATGCCTAGTCATGCCTCCTGCTTCAGCCCAGGCACATACTGCCAGGTGGGCCAGGTGCATCCCTCAGGCTTTCAAGCTGCATGTGGTAGTGCTCCCAAGTGTCCCCAACCCTGTTTTAACTGTGGTCCAGCCTTGTGAGCGCCAGCTAGTATTCCCATGTACCAGGTTGGGGGCTGGCCTGGCTGGGTCTTTAACTTGTAGGACAGTCAACTCTGGGAGCCTGAGTCAGACCTGAGTTAGCTTGAGCCAACCTACTTTGGTGCCACAATTGCCACACCTACTGATGAAACCTCATTATATATATATATACTTTCCACCTCCTCCAAGACAAGGTCTCCCATGGGGAGTCAGCAGAGCCTTGTACATTCAGCTGAGGCAGGTCCAAGCCCCTCCTCCTTGCACCAAGGCTGCTCAAAGTATCTCAGCATAGGCACTAGGTTTCAAAAAGCCGACTTATGCAACAGGGACAGGTCCCGATCCCACTGCCTGGTGGCCCACATTCTAAAATCTTTGCATGAACCAGCTGTCCAAATATCAAGTCTATCTGCAGGTTAGCTAAGATTATTACACTTAAGACAATCTTCTGAGGATTTTAACTGAGGTAAATTATTTGATAACTTTATATTGATAAATAAATAAACATAAAGTTTACAATGTGTAAACTGTTTCCATACCAATAGCATGAAATATGATGCAGGCAATTACAAACCTGCTCATTTCTGCTGTGGATGGGATGTTTGGAAAAATAAGGAACCTTACTAGGATGGACACAGTTTTAGCTATAATTGTTATTAGTCTGGCAATTTATAACTTATCTTTTAAAATTGGTTTGATCAAAACACCAAAAATGAGAAACTGACTAAAATCATAATGACTTTGCAAAATGGTCATGAGAAATTTGCAGAAAGAACACTAGCTTTGGAAGGTAATTTGCAAGTCAGACAGTTTGTCACTAAGGAAGACAAAGCAGCCTTGGCAGATGTTGTAAAGGCTTTAGAAGTTTATACAAATGATGAGAACAAGAAACTAACTGATTTAATGAAGGCTCTAGATGTCCTCACTGTTCAGGAGGTTCAGACCCCAAAAAAAGACAACTACTAATAGATTCCAAGCCTTAGAAGAACTTATTAAGACTGATAAAAAGAATATTCAGATACAGACAGAAGAAGTTAGAGGGGAGTAAACCTCACCATTACATTACAAAATTAGAGATGACCTGCCTAGGATTGTTATCACACCTGCCATGATTTATCCTGTTACTGTTTATGAAAGGCTAGCAAATAACAATTTTCCCGAAGGATAAGCATACTGAAAAATGTACTGAAGATTTAAAAAATATTAAGGAAGCAATAGTTACCTATAGTATGCATTCAGTATATGTGAGGCAAATGTTGAGTATGTGGTCCTCTTGAAACAGAATCACTCCAAACAATTAGAATCAACTAGTCTCAACAGTATGAGAATATGATACTCAGAATCGAAAAGCTGGTTGAGAGAAGCTAGGGCACTTGAACAACAAAATAAAATTAAAGGTTTTGAGATTTTCCAAGATCAAAAACTTGTCAGGGGCCATTATGCTGCTGTAAATAGTCATGCTACATTTGATGAACACACCTTGTTCCTATGCCATATAGCAGCCTTAAATGCTTGGGACAAAATTCAAGAATCAGGAAAAAGAACTCAGTCATATACTAAAGTTATACAAGACTCAAAAGAACCCTTCACTGACTTTTTGCAGAGATTGACTAAAGCTGTAAATAGAATGAGATCAGATCCAGAAGTTAGATGAATATTAATTGAATTTTTGGCTTTTGAAAATACCCATTTTGAATGCAAAAAGATAATTGGGCCTTCAAAGATCAGATAGACAAATAGATCCAACACACAGTAAATATTTAGTCTCTTAACTATGATGATGAGGCTTGGATAGGATAAGGGATTTCCAAAGGCCTAAAGAGACATCAAAATGTCAATGTTTTAATTGTAGTAAACCAGGCTACCTAAGAAGAAATTATAAACAGGGCATTACTAGAAACAATGTTTTATCTAGTGATGACCCAAATAAAAGGCCCTAGCCTTCTGGATTACCCAGAAGAGGTGGCAAAGGACAACATTGGCCCAATGAATGCAGATCAACAAGAAACAAACAAGGCAATACTTTACCATCCAGAAACACCTTTTGGGGGGGTGCCTCTCACAGTCCCCCATGTTGAATGTGGTCCAGTCATTCCCAGTCACTGTGGAGGAAACTCCTCCCCAGAACAATTAGAGGATCCAGTGTCTATTGTAAAATAACATACTCCTCTGGATGGTAGAATAGCAGTATGGAAACCTAAAAATGATTTTGGTTAAAAGAATTAATACATTTTTTTCCGGAAGTCTTTATGTATTTAGATTAGACAGATGATTTTAACATAATGAGAAACTTTTTTAACTTTATACTTAGAAACAGCTAAAGGGAACTTAAAATCTTGAACATTTGATTATAATACTATTCAATGTTTATCAGAACTCGATTAATAGCTTATCAGAATTGTATTGATTAATGTTAAAACTCTGAATCGTTGAAATCTCAATATAACAAGAGAGTAGCAAGAGAAAGAAATCTGAAACATTTTCATTGTTTTTACACACTTCAAATCAATTTCTTTTTATCATTGCTTAAGCCTTTTCATCCTCAGACCTTTATAACTTGCACAAAATGTTCTTTATATCCAAGTCTTCATATATGCCCATACCTTCAGCCTATACTTCTTAGACCTCACAAAAATTTTCTTCAGCAGAGTACTTACTCAGACCCATGTATCACTTACCTGAACCCTCACAACATACTTAAATATTCATATTTTAAACTATTTTCTCAGACATAAAAATCACATACCTACACAAACTCAAACCTTCACAACTTACTTCACAACCTTAGACTTAACTTAAACCTGCATACCTTGTATCATTTATTTCCCTTGATTTAAATTTAAGCTTTTACCTCTCAAATCTCATTCTTAGGTCCATAGATTATTTATTTAAATTTTTATGAACTATTTTACTACTTTTTTTCCAAACCTATAAATCCAAATTTCCATGGTCTGGAAACCAAGGACTAGACTTTTGCATAAATTGTAAAAATTCTGACAAACTATGCACTTGAACATTAATAACTTTCTTTTCTTTTTTGAACTTTTAAGGATACCAATATAAATTTCTTTCTCAGAGGAATTAGTCTGTCCCATTTTTATACTTCTACTTCTCACTCTTCCTACCCAGCCTTTTCTTATATTGGGGGTCTGCAGCATCCTTAGTGAGGTCCTAGCTGTGGTGAGAATTAGGTGGTTGCCTCTTCTTTTTGGACAATCCTTAGGAGATGTTTCCATTTTGGACAATCTCCAAGAAGAGCTGCTACTTTACCCTGGACAGTCACCTTGATGCCCTTTCAATATCTCTGTTCCTGATGTACCAGGTATTGCTTCCTGGAGGGCTAGCCTCCTGAAGCACAGAGCTTGAAAGGAATCCACATTGTTGGCATGTATTAGACTTTTCTATCTGAGGGAGTCAAAACTTAACTCTCTGGGGCTAGTGAAAAAGGATCTCAGTCCTTTATTTTCTTTGAGTATGTTGTACTCTATCTATAATGAATCTTTTTTATTTAGGCTCATTATGGCTCATAGCTTTTTAATGTTCTGTTTTATACCTATAAAGAGTCTTTTTTCTTTAAGTCTTTAAGGCCCATGACTTATTTTTAGTTCTTAACTTTTCACCCCATTCTAGCTCCTGGTCTATTTATTATCCAGGGGTCTCAAGAAACCCTTTGGGTGAACTCCAGTCCTTAATGCAAGTAGATTATCTCTGTAGGTCTGTGTTCTGGGTGCCAGTATGCAGGGAGCCATCCCTGGTGGTGAGCATATCCCTGCAGAGGATGTAAGGAGTTCATGAGGGAAGGAAGTGAGCCAAGCCATGGTAGTAGGGAGAATCTTTCAGCCTGACTAACAGCCAGAGTGCTTCTTTATTTATACAGAATTTAGTAAGCAGGGATACATTCATGAAGTTCCAAAACATAGATCATATGATTTTTGGTTTTGGACATGTGTTTCACTTCCTTTTGCTCATATTTAGTCACCATTAATAAAATTTGACAGAACAGATTTATCATTTCCAATCCTTTTCCCTTAATTTTTGACATCATTATTAAACAGTTATCAATTTTACTCATTTACCCTATAACCCAATTTTTAAGAATCTAGGGCCAAATGGCAGTCTGTTCTCAGGCTGGTAGGTCTGGTTGCTTCAAGGGCACTAGACCAAAATAAAATCTTCAAGCCACCCTGAACATTTTGCCATTTCCCAAGCAGTGTAGTATTAACTCTTAATGGTCAGAGTGCCCAAAAAAAAAATCCTCAGGCCAAAGCTGCTGCAGTAATTATTTGATTAGACTTCAGATTCAAAATGGGAAACTGAGTCAGTTATGGGTTCCCACAATTCCCCCTTTTTATTTATTTAAGATTCCACTGAGTCTCTCTTAGGTATTAGCCTGTCTCAGGTCGTTCCTTGACACACTTCAATCTTACTCATCATGGGAGCATGAATTCCATCATTCATGTTCTGTCTTAGGGTGAAAGGAGGCAAAGAAAACTTACCCATCTTTGGATACCAGCCTCTGACATTAAGTCAGAGGAATGTGTGGAGTTTTATGCTGTGGAGATCCAAGCCCAATCTCCATAACTAGTTCACAATCAGCTTGAAAATTATAGGCAAACAGATTGTGCCTGCTAAGACACATGCTCCAATAAATACAACACTACTTAAGAGTGAAATAAATGATGACCTTGATGGAGTAGCCTCTTTGAATTGTTCTAAAATATCATCAGCTATATTAGCTGCATCAAAATCCAATTTAGCCTTTTTTATTTCCATAATCCCTTGATATAATTTAGTCAAATCTAAGGATTAATTAGAATCATCCCAAATTCCTTTAAGATGTGACTTAACTCTTTCCCATTCAGTAGCACTTTCATAACACACAGAAGATGTAACACAAATCCATTCATCATTAGCATGGCATTTCAAATGTACTCAAGTTTTAGGCATTGGAGTTCATCTCCCAGAAATTGTACCACATCATATAAAGCATTCAATTTAAATTCCATTTTCACATCTATACCTTCTTGAGTCTCTAATGTCATAGAAATATTCATAGACAACTGATTAACAAACCCTGTTGTCTGGATGGATTAAGACAAAGCCACTGAAGCAACAGTAGTGGTAGCAGGCATAATAACAACAGCTGTAATCCCTGCTATAACAAATCCAGCAACATGACTTTGTCTACTTAAAGCTTTCTTGATTTTTTTCAATCACTTGTAACCCTTTATCATCAAACCATGGATCACTCATATATTACATTTGAGAAATATAATTAGTCAAAATGCAATTAAGACATGATACATTAAACATAGAAACATTCATAAAAATATTTGCTTCACCAACTGAAAGAACATAGGGCATTTTGACACACGTTAAAATAGTTCCTTTCAAAGGACAAACAGGTTTCAAGCAATTAGAATGTCCTGCTGCTATTTCCATAATGGCAGCAAGTCTCCAAACATAAGTTTGTAGAGATCCAGTACTGGAATACCAAATTTCATCTGACAGTCTTTGGCTTCAAGATTCTGCTGTAGACACAGGATAGAAGTCTCTATAATCTTCCTGATTTCTGGCCCAATCAAGAAAATATTGTTGTGTACCTGTGATGTTATATTTTAAAGGAACAATGCCAATATATCATCTCAATAACAAAGTTCTGTTAGACTCTTGCAGTTCTTTTGTGCATGGAGGAAATCATTAAGGGGGTGAAATACTGCTTATCCACTTTCCTTAAGGAAGCAATAACTTTGTATAATGTGTACATTGTTTATCATGTCCCAATACCCATTTTGGAAACACTCTAAGACATGCCTCCAAAGTAATATATTTTTTGCAAAACACACAGGAATGCCTATACCATATCCAGTACAAGAAAAATTGAGAGCAATCTGGAACTCTTGGGTGGCAGGTCTATGTAAAAGCCTGGTATCATTAACTGCAACCACAATTTATTTTCCTTCCCAAGTTGCAGGATGTAAAATTGGTGGATCAGGGACATAGACACAAAATGTCTCACTGTGTCATCTCTAGATGTTCATTAGCAACATAAGGATCAGCATCTCTCTGCTCCATAAAATACACCAATCTTTCAATCACCTACAAGCTTCATTTTCATCCTGTGGAAAACCACAAACATGCCCTTGTTCTCATACTAAACAGGGTCAGAGCCCTTCCATAAACCAGTACAAGGATCTTTCCATTTAACTTTAGCAAATTTTGTGGTGGTGCCTTCATGCCAAAATTGATCAGCTGCAGATTTTCCAGCAGCATCCACATTTAAAATATTTAAAACAAATAAGGCCTGATTCAGTACATTATGTGAAGATTGAGGGTATAATTCACCATTGAGGACAAAATTGATAAAAAGTTTTACTAACATATCCAGATCCACTACCAGTTTTAATAACTTTTGGTATCCCCATATAGGAGACACATTTCAGGCAATGAGAAATTACATACTTGGTAGCCTCACCAGTTTGAGCAGTGGCCTTTAAAAATCCTGAATAAATATCAATTGTCACATGCACATATTTCAATTTTCCAAATTCTATAATATGAGTGACATCCATTTGACATAAATGATTAGGAAGAAGACCATGAGAAATTACTCCAAAGTGAAGTACAGTCAAATATTGAGGATACATAGCACATTTCTTAACAATTTGATGAGCAGTTTCTTTTGTTAAACCAAATTGTTTTCTTAAGCTTTTACTATTTTGATGATGCAAAGCATGTGATAACTGAGAAAACTCAACTTGAGATAAAATGATCAACTGAGTAAATTTATCAGCTAAAGCATTACCTTCAGCTAAAATACCAGGAAGATTTGAATGTTCTCTAATATGTCCTGCAAAATATCACAATTTTCTTAGATGAATGACATCCTGAATTTGTTGAAATAACGTGCTTATTTGGTCATTAGTAGTTTTAATATAAGACATAGTTTCTATAACTTGAAGAGCTATATAAATATATTGGATATCTGTATATTATTGGTGAAATTATTAAGGCAACTCCACAAGGTTAAAAGGGAGGTTTATTTTGTGTAGTAACTTACAAGTGAAGAGATAGGTAACAGGGTCTGGGAAAGGTGTAGCACAGTCTGGTGGTGTTCTCTGGAGAACTCTGCTTGGTCTACCTCCAGCATCCAGAGTCCAGGATCCAAGAGAGTTGGTCCATCCAGATCTTGGGTCTTCAGGGTCCTCTCTTGGCCCCACCTTGTAGGCTTGACTGTTACTGAAGCCTCAATGGGGTTTGGAACTTCCAGATCAAAGCTGGAATGGCTACTCACTACATCTCCCCCTTTTGTCTAAATAACACAAGACTATATACAAAGGAATGGTTACCAAATACTGTCCAGGAGCAATGAGGGATAATGACCTAGATAAGATGGAACTACAACCAATGAGAACAATATTAAGCAAGAAACACATACTAAAATCCAGTGAAGTCTAGAGTGTAGGTAAATGGCATGTTACAAAGATCATTCAAAAAGGTGTCCTATCCTAAAGAAACTGAATCTAATACTTAATATGTTCTATCTAAGATATATAATTACTAAGTTGTAACTATAACTGCTAGTCTTTAATCCCATCAAAGACCTGAGAAGAAATGTAATGGTACCTGAGAAATGGAAGATGGATGCAAGCAACTTTTGGCAATCTTGCAAGAGTAGACAGAGACAGCTGGCAGCCAGGACAGTCACCTAATGTTTCTCACCATTGTTGGTGCATTCAAATTGGCTACAGGCCTAGAGTATCTGAAAGACCATTTTTAGCAGGAATTTTAGCTTCTCTGTGCCCTCCTGATTTTATGATGCTATGTGACCCATTCCTGTTCCTCTACCATGAATGAGATCTCATTCTTGAGTTCAGGTTTTAAATTGTTTTTGACAGGCTTTTGGACTTCATTTAAAAGCCCTGGTAAAAGGCTCTGAGTCTCCTCAGGCTATTAGCCCTGGTCCCTGTAGAGTGTGGTGACAACCCACTAAAAAGCTAGGTCTTGTTCAAGTCATTACTGAGTCCTGGGGATGCCCTTAACTGCAGGCTGTTGTGTTCTTTCCCCACCTCATCTGTCATCCATGGGTACAGTGACATACATACCTTCCCATTCCCTCCTGGGGTGCCTCTTAGAAAACATGTAGCCTCTCCATCTGGTACCTGACCCGAAGGACCCCAACTATATTCATTTTTGTAATAAAATCTAGCTTCAGTATTCCTTAGATAACTACTCCAGTTTCTCCCATACTGGTACCTTAGATTCCAACATTATTGGACTTTTGCAACTACTGAGAGTGATCAGGGGAATGGAGAGATCACGCTGTACAACTAAGATTTCTCTGATCTCCTCTTCAATCCCTGTTTTACTTTATTTTATTTTTGTGGTCTATACTCATCCCCCAAGACTTTGTGAATGTTTTGCCCTTTTAAGTTACTCTTGATGAATCTATAAGATTGTTGCAGAAGTGGGAGCCAGAATCTGATAGGGCAGATGAGGGAGAGAGCAGAAGAGTAGGCACTAACAAACAAACAATTTGGCTGCTGTGTCTCTCAGCTTGCTCCTATTGTCTGTTAATTGTATTTTTAGGGCTATCCTTTTAATCTATTCTTTCCTAATGGTATTAATCTATCCCCTTGCTGGTAAGAGACTTCTTAGTCAAAGTGGGAGTTTCTGTTTTCTTCACTCTCCCAATCCACTTGACCCTAGGCTTTTGGGGTCCTTATGACTCCTCCAAACCACAGTATCTGATACACTTATCTCTTTACTGGCCTGGCCCCCAAAGGAGAGCTCTGAATATGGAACACATAAAATCCCTCTAAACCAAACATCATTCCTCTTTTGTCAATTTCAAATCCCTACCAATTACATCACCCAGGATGAATACTGACTCTCCAATGTCTCAGAGGACTCAGGCCTTTTATTTCTGGCTTCTTAAGAAAAGGTCTTTTGCAACTCTTTAGCACTCTCATACTCACAGTTAAAAAAATAAAAACTAATTCATGTGCGTCCATTCATTTGGCTATTTGTCCCTGTGCTTTTCCAATCTTGGTCTCAACAATTCATGCTCTTACAGTCCGTCCTCTTTCTCGACAATTGGACTCCTGGAGCTCCACCTTGGGCCTGGCCGGGGGGAGGACAGGGGAACCCATGGCTCATGTGTAAAATTAAAACACAAATAGAATAAATAACAAAAAATAAAAAATAAAAAATAAACAAACAACAACAACAACAAAAAAAAAACAAAGAAACTTTCTGCTTAGTTCAGTATCCCTTGTCTATTAACTCTGCAGTGGCTTCCCTTCTCCTTGTAGTCCTCCTATACTATATTATACTATACTACACTACACTATACTATACTATACCTTTCCCTCAGGGCTTTCTCATTTCTCTGCCCTAAACTTCAATGATGCCTTCTTTTCTTTCCTCTTGATCCTCAGGCTCAAAATATTTTTGCCTTTATTTACACTGACCTGGACACTTGCCTTTCTACCAAACACAACTAAATTTAGGGGTCTGAAACAGTTCATATCTATTTGGCCAGGATTTGGCCTCTGACTTACTTTCTTTTTCTCTTTTAGACTCTAAACACATACAATATGTAAATAATCCTTTTCTCTTTAGTCCATCTCTACAAATTAGCCAGGTTGAAACCTCTGCTATACAAAACTTCCTCTGTCTGTCCAAGAATATAATCTCCCCCTCAATGGTCCAGCTATCCACCCATCAAGTTACTTATAAATGACTAGCTATTACTACAATTCAAAGTACATTACCATAGATAGAAACATTCAATTGAGTCACTTACAGTCCCCATTACCAAGGACTAAATCTCCTTCCTAGGGGTGGCTAGGTTCCTATGTTCTTAGATCTCTTCTTACTCCCTGTGGTAGTTTGAAAGGAAATGGCCCCCAAAGGAAGTAACACTTTTAGGAGCTGTGGCTTTGATAGAGTAGGTTGTGCCTTGTTGGAGGACATGTGGAGTGGATTTTGAAGTCTCCTTTGCTCAAGCTATACTCAGTGTAGACACAGACTTCTGCTGTATGTGGATCAAGATGTAGAGATCTCAGCTCCTTCTCCTGCACCATGACTTTTGTACAATAATGATAATGGCATAAACCTCTTAAATGCTTAGCCACTAAAATTAAATGTTTTTCTTTATAAGACTTGCTGTCTTCATGGTGTCTCTTCATAACAATAGCAACCCTAACTAAGACACTTCCTTTTGGTTTCCCCATTACAAAATGACCCTTGGCCCCTCACATAAGCCCCTTCTTGCACCCATTGTCAAGCCTTTTCATAAGTTTCAGTGGACCCTCCCAGTCAAACTACTAATCACCAGGACAAACTAATAGCTCCTTTACATGTGCTTTTCGGCTAGCAAAGTGACTTGGCCACTCTGAACTAAGCTGTAAGCTTTTGGTTGAACTCAAGCTGCTGATTTGTCTTTCATATGTTATGTATGGGTCATTTATTTTTTTCACGCTTCTACCACCCACCATATTTGTTTCCAAATTCTAGAGTCCACAACTTCAGCTGCTTCTTCCCTCCACCTACTCTAACCATTCACATCTCCTTGCCTGTTTGGTAAGTGTCCTCTGTGGCTTCTGGAGCCTGTGATGTCCTCTGGAGCATCCACCATGTGGCATCTCCCTGCTATGCCTTCTGAGGTTCCATCATATTGGCAACTCTCTAGTTTCTAAGATACTTACTCCTCTCCTTCTATTGGAACCTTCCTGCTTCCTTGACTCTTCCACTAGGAGCTGGCTGCTAAGTCCTGATGCTTCCTTAAGCCCTCTGAGCCTCTGTGACCTTGCCATCCTACCCCTCAGCTTGCTCCTGAAAGTTTAACTGCTTCTCTCTGTCCTCCTGTGCTTCTTTCATGTCTCCCAGCTCTAACTTGTATCTTATAAAGGCCCATTGTTTGAGCTTTTATCTCTAATTCTACAGTGTCAGATTTATTAAAGCCTTACTCTGTTACTACAATGTGACTTCAGTACAGCCCAATGACCAAAATTTTCATGTTCAATTTTCAAATTCTCTCATATGGTGACACCTTCTGCCACTGCACAAACAAGTGTTCTGAAAATCTCTTAGATGTAATTTTGCTCTCTCCTTCTCTAATTCTTTCTATCTACACCTGTACATTGCAGCTCTTCCATATGGATGTTAAATATCCAAAGAACCCCAATCTCTAACCAACAGTCCATTATAACATGCTCAGGAAATTACTCTATATGAGGCTGTTAAAGGCTGATCCAGTTCCTTATAACTCCCTTATCCATCTCTCCTTCACCAAGACTTGCTCCCATTCCTGTTTTCTTTATGACCCAAGGGAAGATTACTATAAAAAGTTGCTGAAAACTTATAGAGGTTTTCCATATTGATATTATGGGACAAATCTGGACTACCCTCATTCTCCTTGTCTTTATATACAGGAGAGACTTTTCAGCTTCTACACTGAAGACCCATGGGACAACAGATGGAAGGAGGTTGTCACTGGGAAACTGTATTGTCACATGTTCAGCAGGCAACTGAATAGCATGATCAAAATACAGAGTATACACCACATTCTCTAACCACCTAGGTATAGCATAAAATAGAAGATGTAATTCAACATCCATCAGTGGTCCATACCTTCCTAAAGTATTACCTCTTAGAAATGCTTATCTCATCTCTCTGTCCTCCTGGTCACTCTGTCTGTTGTTTCAGACCTAAACTTGTGTATATCAGCTACTAAATAATGCTCTGCCTGGCCACTATAGAGAATGCTAGTTGTGAGTTCCTTCTAAGTCAAACTAGCACCACTATTCATGGCCTCACTCATTGTACTATTATATTCGTTTACCTTGCCATTCACTAACTGCTCTGAGTCAAATATCACTACTACCCATTATCTGTCCCACATCTTTCTCTTTGGTATCATAGACTGCTTTAATTCCTCAGAAACACACTTTATGGATTCCTGAGACTACAATAATACCCTGATGCTGAGCTCTACCACCCAGTCCCTATGTCCAAATATTCAAAATCCCTGGATTCTCTGTAGCACTCAAGTTTACCCCTGCCTACTTGCTGGGTCATCAGGGTCTTATGCTTTGTTGTTTCTTTTCCCAAAGTTAGGGGTACCCAGAGAAGAATTTCTGCCAGTTCCCATTCCAGTGTTTAAAATGCTTGACATGACAAACAAATTAAGGTTAAGGTGTTACTCCTTCTTACATACCTAGGTATACATAGCCACTGGAACATTTGGGCCAATTACTTCCCTGTCTACTATTAGTTTTTCTTTTATTTCATCCAGGATCTCCAGTGGGTAGCTGAGACCATCCTCAACCCCCATGACCAAATAGACTCACTAGATGCCATGGTACTACAAAATTGGCAAGAGTAAGATCTATTAACATCAGAGAAATGTGGTCTTTGCCTTTTTCTCAGGGAGGAATGTTACTTCTATGACAATCAATAGGGTATAGTAAGAGATAAGATGTGACAACTCCACACAGACCTCCAAAATCACAAGGAAGCTCAATGCCTCTGGCTGGTGAACTGTTAATTGTCCAATATGAAATGGGATATTGCCTTTCTTAACTCCCTTTCTCCATCTTTACCTAATCCTACTAATTAAACTCTGTCTTATAAACTTCTTCCCTACATTTCTTAAACAAAAAATTCAAAAGATTTCTAAGCAGACCAGTTGCTATTACAGGACTATCAACCCCTAACTATGGGACCAGAGGTGTACACCACCCCCAATTATGCCCTGCTAGTGAAGATCAAGCTTGCCTCATGGACTTCATTGCCCCCATAAAGCAGGAAATGGATTAATGGTAATTTTGCCCTCTTCTCCCTCCTCATTAGTTATTAATAGTGATCAAAAAGGGCAGAATGTAGGGACCAGGGAGAAGGGAAAAACACCCTGTCTCTGACTTGACCCAGAGCTCCTGATGCTTGGCTATCCCACCCCAGTGACTCAGCATTATTGGCCCAAAAGCAACAGATCCTGCTATGCTTTTCCAATAACTCAATGCACATGCTTAGAAAACCCCAGAAAAGCCATCTCCTTCATTTAGCAATCTATTATCTCTATTATATTATTCCCATATATAAGCAGCCATGCCCTATGTTTCTCCCCAGTAAAACTCTTGTGTGAATTTTGTTGATTGGTGTGACTTTGTGGTGTTCCTTGGCTCCCAAAGACCAAGATACCCCTGCATTGAAAAATCTTTACATTAACTGCCCATCATCACTTCTCTATTCATTCCTCCAGTACAACCCCACAGTATTACTAGTTCTATAGCAGTCTACCTAGAAGATTGCCTTAGTGGAATAAAGGGCTATCTTCTAAACAGATATAAACAAGCAGGAGAAACAACATCTGGATTATTATCCTGAATATAAAACCTAGGTAGGAAAATAAGAACCTGTAACTATTGTGCTGGGCAAACAGAGACAGGCCAATCCCGGAGTTGCTGAAAAGTGAATCTAGGCAATGATTTAGTACCAAATTTAAAGATATATTTTTGTCTCAAAAAACAAATGGAAAATAATGAAGAAACTTTTAATTGACCTGTAGACTCCATAGAGGCATGCAAAAATCTGATTATACATAAATACCATCCTGTTACACACATTTCAAGAATAAAAAGTAAATTTAAAAAAGGTAATAATGATAATAACAATAATAAAACAATAAACAAGTAAGAAATGAAGGAGTGATAGAGAGGAGAAGACCATGCATAGTTGGCAGATTTGCTTCAGTGTAAGAAGGTATCTTTGCCAAGAAAATGACAACCATTTAAAAACACTAAGAGTTAAATGATTTTTTTCTGTACCTCATCCTTGAATGTGGGCAATAAAGAATGATACCTTTTCTAAGAACCTCACCAGCATAGTAGATGTCAAAGGAAAACCCAACTATGACCTGAGTAGGGTAAAGACAATGGGAATTGCATAGAAGTGTGAATAGGTTTATGAAGGGAAAGACAAAATTTACCATGTGTTGAATTTTATACAACCATGCTTTAATTTTGGTGTTCTTAACTTTTAATATAATCCTGACAAATGTTATCATCTGGTTTTCTTGTTTCTGAGGAATTAAAGAATGAAATTTTTGTATTCCATAATATAATAAATAAAATATCCATATCTTCAAAGATTAAAGACAACAGACATGTTATCTGTGTTGGCTGGACCTTACATTATGATTCAATTGCTATTGACATCTAAAAAATATTTAACTGGAGGTTTTGGGTACAACTTTATGGTAAAGTCCTTGGCTAATGTGCATAAAGCCCTGAGTTTATCTTCCTGTGTACTGGAAGGGATGGGGGAGTAGAGAATGAAATGGAATAAGGTACCAAGACTTCATGAAATTGACCAAGCTAGTCAGATACAACCATGGTATTGTATACAGCTACAACCCTGAGAACCTAAAAATATTTCCAGTGGAGAGAATAGTTAATTTGTTTTTAAAGCAATGATCACATGACATGTATCATATATTTACAAATGTTTGCACACATATACACAGGATTCAATATTAAAACTAAATACTTAGTGCTTCAGAATATTTCTTAATTTAAAGAAAGTCTTTTAAAATGTAATTACTTCTACATTTGGTGTAGAGCTTTTGATGAGTGTTACTTCATAACCAAAGTTATAAATATATAAAACATTACTTAATAAGATTAGAAATGAAAATGGAACCATGAGAATAGTGTGCCATTAAATTCTGAAAGTCATAAGGACATACTTTACTGAGAAAAGGGCAATAGAGTACATGGTAATGGTTGAATGGGGATGGAGGTACTGGAGTGGGATGATTAAACAGAGAAGCTGAGGGAAGAGGGGATAAGGGACAGAATACAAGGAAAATATTTAAACTAAAATCAAATTTGAGGATTCATATAAAGACCTATTAGAGTAAAAGCTTCTCAACATAAATACACATATGAAAGAAATTTAAAAGGAATCATCATATAACAAAAGAGAGAAATCTCCAATTAGGCATACCTTACCAACAAGTAAAACTTCCAACATCAAGCATGAGTACCATGTAATTGAACTGTTGGCCAAAGGAGCCACTTGGAAACCTCAAAATGACCCAGATTATTGCCAAGACTCATGGTTGTACTCCACAAACTGATGGTAAGGTCATATTGCTGAAGAGAACTCCTACATTTCATGCGACTAGGGGAATACCAAATACAGTTATTCTGTTAACAGAACAGAGCAATAAAATTATTCATAATTAACATTCAGCTATACACAGATCAGTGTCTCACTCAGTTATCATCATAGAAGCTTCCTCTTACTTGAGTTGAGAACTAATACAGAGATCAACAATTAGATAATGTGCAGAGAGTGAGTGACTTTCGTACATTCAGTCCTAAATAGGATGTCTTCTTCAACTCCCCTTTGCTTAGGGTTCAGGGAAGCATGCAGAAGAGGAGGCAAAAATATTTTAAGGGAGAGAAAAGATGGGTAACACATAGAATCAATGTCTTCCAGATACAACAGGATTGATGCTCATATGATGTCATCTAGTCTGTGACAGCATTCACAGGGTCTGCATAGGCTTAATCCAAGTGTGGTTTCAGCACTTAGGAGGGGAAGTGGACAGAGTCTCAAATTCTCAACCAAGAACCTATCTACAGTTAATAACCACTTGCAAAGGCAAAATCAGCTTTTCTCTAATGGAGTCTCACTGGATATATAAAAACTACAGTTAAGGGCAGGCCACATGCCTAACATTAAAAAGCCAACATACATTACAAACTCAATGTGAAACTGTTTCTGTTATTGTTTCTTTGTGTTGTTTTTGTTTATTTTTCTGGGGTTTTTTTTTTTGTCTCATTGGTTTTTTGGAGCATTGTTTAAATCTTACTGGTATTTTGCTTTTTCTGTAACAGTTTCCAATTTTGTGTCTTTATGGATTTTGTTTGTACTTTTTCAGTGTGTTCCTTTTAAAACTATTGTCTGTTTTCTTTCTTATTTGTCCCCTTGTTTTCTAAAGAAAGAGAGGAAGAAGACATGAAATAGGGTGTTTGGGGAGGTGGGGATGATTTCACAAGAGATAGAAGAAAGGAAATCATAAAATATTTAAAACCAGAATATATTTGAATTTTCCATGACACAAAGAATTTTTGGTGTGTTAATGCACAGTAAGGTGACTATACATAATAATTATATACTACAAATTTCAAAAGGAAGAAGAAAGGATTTTGAATAATTTCATCAAGTAATGACAACATTGTACAAAACACGTTGGATAAACAAGTACAACATATTCAATACAATAACATGTATTGAAATATTAACTGCTACATACTAATGTAATATGCAATTAATGAAATTAACATGCAAAATGAAATTCTTCATTTTTAACTGAACTTTAAAAAGTTGAGGGATTGCAAGAGAGTGAATGGTTGAATCCAAGATTGCAAAAAGCACAGGGACAAGTAACCAATCAAAAGAAAGCACATGAATTATGAACCAAAGGCTGCGGAGCCCCTAGCTAGATCAGGCGCTCTGGATAAGTGAGACAATTGAATAGCTTGATCTGTTTGGGAGGCACCCAGGCTGTGGGACCAGGACCTGTCTTTAGTGCATGAGCTGGCTGTTTGGAACCTTGGGCTTATACAGGGACAAAGCTCATCCTGGAAGGAGGGGACAGGACCTGCCTGTACTGAATCCACCAGGTTTAAATGAATCCCCAGGGGTGTCTTGGTCCTGGAGTACATGGGAATGGAGGGGAGGGGCTGGGGGAAGGTAGGAGTAGGGGCAGGACGGGGGAAGACAGGGGAACCCATGGCTGATGTATAAAATTAAAACACATAGTAAAAAAAGAGAAAAAAAAAGACAAACCTAAAAAAAAGTTGAATAATAAATACTCTAATAAATAATAATTTATCTCATATCTTGAGATTATAGTACAATCACATAATTTTCCCTTCTCTTCTTTTGCTCCAAACTCTCACATGTACTCTTTCTTTCTTTCTTTCTTTCTTTCTTTCTTTCTTTCTTTCTTTCTTTCTTTCTTTCTTTCTTTCTTTCTTTCAATTCATGGCCTATTTCATTAATTGTAGTTTTGTCTTTATATTTCTAAATACATAAATACTATATACTCAGCCTATGTGATATTATTTGTCCTTATGTTTTCAAAGCTTACTATTTGGTCATGAATATCCAACTGGTATGCTCTTCCCACAGATAGAAATACTCTAGAAATACTATTTCTCTCAGCTTATGTATGCCTCAGTTGCCAGTAATAGTAATAGCAGAAGCAGCAGCAGCAACAGCATAGCAATAGTTGTGGTTGCTGTTGTTTTGTTCTTCTCCTTCTTCTACTACTACTAGGATGAATAATAATAATAATAATAATAATAATAATAATAATAATATTTCTTTTGTCTTTTCTTCCTCCTCCTCCAAGTCCTTCTATTTCTTCTTCTTTTTTTTTTAAATAAAGTGCTTATTTTTACTTATAGTTCCAGGAGGATATAGTAAATCATGGGCAAGAAGATACTGCATTTTATGAAAAGCCTGGTCACAGAAGCAGGAGGCTGGATGGTCACATTTCTTCTGTAGTAAGGATCAAAGAATGAACAGGAAGTCAGGCCAGGTTATAAATCATCAGGTCCCGCCTACAGTGATTCATTCTTCCTTGGAGGCTGTACCTCCAAAAGATTCTATGACCTTCCCAAATAGCACCACCAGCCTCTGAGGACCATTGTACATTTAAACTACAGTGCTGCCAAAGTTAAAATGCCATCAGCTAAAGCAAATTATAATATATTTAAAATATTTTTATAAAAATTACAAATACTTAAAAATTGAATACAAAGAAAATTAGAAAATCATCAAAATGGCTTCTTAGAAAGTCACCTAGTAATGCAGGATGTGTGAGATGAAAACAAAGCATAGAGCAAAAGGACAAAAGTAATCCCTCCTTATAATTGGCTTATACTTAATCCAGCCATTCAAAAGGTAGATTTTGGAAGGATGATTTTTTTTTTACTTTTGGCATATTAATATAATTACTTCATTTAATATAATTACTTCATTTTCCTTTTCACTTTCCTCAATCCAGTCTCTTCCATATACCTCTCCTAGCTCTTTTTAAAATGTATGACCTCTGTTTCCATAAATCGCTGTTACTTATATCTACATATATGTATATACATATGTATTCCTACATAGATAAGGCAGTGTGTTCAGTCTGTATAATGTTATTTGTATGTATGTTTTCAGAGTTGGCCAACTGGTATTGAATAAACAACTGTTATTATCATCCCATTCTTAGTTGCCTATAGTTCTTTGAGTAGGGCTGAGGTCTCTTGAGCTTTCCCCTATACTTTACCATGTTTATTATTGTTTTACTTGTTCAGCTTAGGTTTAGGAAGTCATGCTGGTAAGATAGCATGGGTGTAGCTTCTGACATTCACTGTAGACACTATCTCACAGCAAATACTTAATTCCTCTGGTTCTTGTATTCAATTTGCTTCCTCATCCTCAGTAACCTTTATGTTTAGGAGTGGGAGGTTTTTGGATATTCATCCATTGTGACTTGGCTCCACAAATATGTATTTTGATTGACAACTAAAGAATTTTGAGAACAGGAGAAAGTCTTCCACAGAGAAGAGAACACCAACGGTTATCCAATACAAAGTAGTCAACAGTGAAAAAAACAATATAAGTAACATTATATGAACTCAACTTGTTGCATTTAGGAATATTTTTGTATGTATGCATACATATATGCATGTAAAAACAATTAATGAAAGAAAGAGGCCATGAATTAGAAATAGAGCAAGGAAAGGTATGTAGGAGGAATTGCAGGGTTGGATGAAAAAATAGAAATGATGTTATTATATTATAATATCAAATTAAAAAATTAAAAAGAATGAAATGATTTTAAAACGTGGTTTTAAAGGATGCAGTATTTCATTGAAGATCATTTTCTCAAAACCAGTAAAAATAGAATATGACAGTTTTCAATGATGAAGAATTAGAGATTCTTATGCATCTTGATTTATTTCATTCTGAAAATTATTTTCTTGTAGTTTCTTCAGAAGGAATGAATACTTCAGAATTTTAGAACATGGGCTGGGTGGGGGTGGCACACGCCTTTAATCCCAGCATTTGGGCAGAGCCAGGCAGATCTCTGTGAGTTTGAGGCCAGCCTAGGCTACGGAGTGAGCAAGATCCAGAAAAGGCACAAAGCTACACACAGAGAGAAACCCTGTCTCTAAACTCCTCCCCCCCCAAAAAAAAGAATTTTAGAATATGGTTTACTTCTGTAATGAATGGAATTACTTTTACACAAATCATACACTAGATCAACATTTCTGAAGACAATATAACACAGAAGAATCTTAATTGATAAGGATCAGGCAATATAATTAGCAGACTTTAAAATGACATGCAAACTGTAACAAACAGATCAGCTTTACAAATTCTCAAAAGTTTATGAAAAGTTATAGGCTCTGAGAGAAGGAAATACATTTTATTTTTAGTTAGCTAACTTGTAACTTAGCTAGCTGACTAATAAGATATCCTAGTGATCAGTTCTAAAAATGTTTGTACAAACAACACTAAAGAGACTCAATAACTTACATAAGCCATAAAATAATGAAATAAATATTTGAGAGCATTTACAGGCACAGAAAGAATTAGAGAAGGGAAAGGGAATGCCAGAAAAGATATAGAGTACTACCGTATGAAATTCTAAAACAAATTAACTCAAAGTAAAATTATTGGAAAAAAAAAGAGTTAGGGTTAAGAATAACTTTCTGCATAAACTTTCCTCCAGAAGACATTGAATTCATCCACTTACCTTGAGCAAGGTCTTTTTTTAATCTCTGTCTTGTCTTTCTTTCTTCTCCCTCCTCTCCTGAGTCATTTTTACTATTACGTTAGACTTTCTTTTTCTGCCAGGACTAGGAAATGGAAAGTTTTCCTTTCCTCTGGGTTTTAGTTTTCGTTCGTTTCATCCATATTGTCCAGTGATGTGTTTTCCATTTTGATAATGTTAATTGTCTGCTTCCCTGTCGCATTCTCTCTCTTCAACCTGGATGATAATATTCCTCTTTCAAAATAATACCTTTCACCATTTCATGCTGGTTTGTTTTCATATTTCACATGTAAGTGAAAACATATGACCTTTATTCTTGCCTGGTTAATTTCATTCAATATAATGATCTCCATTTCTACAGATTTTTAAACAAACAACAGTATTTGTCTGTATAATTGCCTAAGAATAATGCAGTCTGTATATGAGACAAGTTTTCTTTACTCCTCTGTTGATGGCACCTAGGCTGCTTCCAAGCCTTGGTTATTGTGATCTGCTCTATGAATGTGTTTCTCTCAAAGGTACAGTATCTGTCCTTTCTCTCTCTCTCTCTCTCTCTCTCTCTCTCTCTCTCTATATATATATATATATATATATATATATATATATATATATATGTGTGTGTGTGTATGTATATATACACACATACACATATATACGTATATATACATATATGTTTGTGTGTGTGTATGTATATATATATATATATATATATATATATATATATATATGATATAGATGTATCATAAGGAAATTCTCATCTTGTCTTTTGAAGAACCTGTATAGAAAGTTCTAAAAAGGCTTCGCTGGTTTACATTCCATCAACACAAATACAAACATACTTACACAAATATTAGTGTTGGACTTAATCCTTCCCTGCTTTCTCTCATGGTCCATGTCACAGCCATTTTCAATGAATAAGGTTAAATCTCATTATAGATTTTCTTTGCATTTTGCTCCTAGATATTGATGTTAAACATGTATATGTACTGTTAGATCAATTGTACTTCTTTTGTGAATTGTCTATTCCACTCAATTGCTCATTTATGGATTTCTCATATACGACCACAGAATAAGAAGTTTCTGTCTCACTAAGAGCCATAAAAAGTAGAAATGCTGGGGATTTAGCTCAGTGGTAGAGCCCTGGGTTCAGTCGTCAGCTCTGGCAAAAAAAAAAAAAAAAGTAGAAATGCCCTCGCTTACCAAAACAAAATAAGAACCAGAAATATCACTTATATGTAACTGTGTACAAGATAGTTATTTCTGTGTACAAGATAGTCATCAATAAATTTTCTTTTTTATTTTCTGAAAGCATGTCTTCTGAATTTCAGGAATGTTTTTCTTCTCCTCAAGAAATATGCTGCTATCGGGAGCTGTACATGAGAATCTGAACAAATCGACATTGTAAAGTGCTCTTCCTTCATCTGGCATCATTTGATCATAATTATTAGTCTATTCACAAGAATTCTCCTGTCCATTCTTCATAAAATACAAAGAAAAAGATATACACACCTATGTCAAATAAAATGTTTTATAAAAACAATATTGATGGTTTTCTATGGTTACACTGACTTTGCCAATTTTATTTTCAAATATATTTAAAAATTGATGGATCTAGAAGAAACATTCCTCCTTAATGATTAATAATTTATACTTACATGCATTATACTAGATAGTTACTACATTTAGTAGCATGTATCATTTCATTTAGGTCTCATGAGCATTTCAAGAGATAATGTGTGGTATCACCATTTACTAAAGAAAACAGTACACAAAATTAAATGGTTCCAACTGTGTTTATTAAGACTGGCTTCTGTATTAAAATTTAACTTTCCCGGTTGCGGTTGCATAGCCTCTTATTTAATAAAAGTGAAAAAGGAATGTCTTCCTCAAAGTATTGGGGCTAGAGACAGCTCAGTGGTTAAGTACTGCTCTTGCAGAGGGTTGTATAGCTCTCATTACACACATCACAACTCACAACTCTCCATAGCTCCAATTTCAGGGTATCTGACTCCCTTTTCTATCCTTCCTGAGCTCCAGCCATGAATATCACATACATACATGTAGGCAAAACACTCAAATATTACACTGAAAGAAGAAAAAGGCCAATAAGTGTTCAGCCTTTTGTTTCAGGCCAAAAAATCCAGGAAAGTAAGATGAGGGCAATGAAATCTCAAGTCAAATGAGACAATTATCTGTAATTTTGGCTAAAAATAAAAGGAAAAAGGTTTAGGGATATAGGTCAAAGGCAGAGAATTTGCCACATGTATAAGAGCCAATGTTCAATCTTCTATATATAAAAAAATGAAAAAAAAAA
The DNA here is from genome assembly GCF_903995425.1 of Onychomys torridus. Lineage (NCBI taxonomy): Eukaryota > Metazoa > Chordata > Mammalia > Rodentia > Cricetidae > Onychomys > Onychomys torridus. Next base: position 62,920,480 of record NC_050446.1, read on the forward strand.
ACCAAAAGTATATTTATAAATTTAATGTTGTAAGAAAATATATCATGAATACCAGAAAAGAAGAATTGGGTCTATGTTATATTAGGATACATATTAGAGATTATTTTATAGCTGAATGTTGGGATTTGAACCTTGAATCCAAGCTCTTTGGTGTAGTAAAAAAAAATATAAACTTGTGATTTTACATAATATGATTTTATTTATAGATTAACTCTGAGTTATACTTTTACAACTTTCTATATTAGCATCATAACCTAAGAAATTAGTATTCCTGTTGCTACATCCTCCTAGGTTTTATATTTCTCATGAAACAAGATGAGATTAGACTAAAGAGACAAAATGTCCTTGGTTTTTACCTCAGTTTTCTATGTTGTCATCATCCTTACTGTATAGTCTAAGGTAGGCAATGCTCTACAGAGGATATAATAATTAAATTAAATAGCAAATATAAAATATTTTATGTTGACTATAGCTTTTATTAGTAATGATTCTATATAAATGCTTTGAATATTTAATGTGAAGTTGGTAAGATACCTCAACTAAAATTGAATATCGTTTTCAGTTTTGACAGTCTAAAACATTACAGATCTTTTGACGACTCTTGTTAACACAAAGAATGTATATTTCCTAGCCATAAAAATAGGCAAGGCTAAAGCAAGGTAGATTTGTAAGGTAAAATATAATTGGACACCTGTCTTCTAGATTACACACATAGATAAGTGCAGCTAACAGCTTTCATCAGAGAAGCTTCTCATTTTCATGGGTAACTAATTAATGAAGAGATTTTTTGTAATTTATTACTGTTCCCTTCCTCCTCCAACTACTCTCTCTCCTCTCCCAGTCACTCTTTCCCCTCCCTCCACTCTTTTCTCATGTTCTCCCTTTCTGGTTTATAAAGACTCAGCCTTGTTATGTAGACCATGCTTGCTTCAAACTCCAGTAAGTCCTCCTGCTTTGGCCACCCTAGTCCTTGAATTATAGTCATGTGCTTCCATGTATAACACATTTTGTCTTTGCATTTAATGAAAAAAATGAATGCTTATGAAAAAATAAGCAAAATAGTCAGTCTCATGTTTCTAATCATTGTTTTGTATCATACTTCTGTTCAACTCAATTGACATGTATAATTGTCAAGTGCTGTGAGTCTAGAGAGAATGGTCATCTTATATTAAGTAGTTAATTGGATCATTGTAGTAGGAACAACTTAATTCTTTCACTATCTCATACTGCATAATGAAGAGATTGTTAACTGTACAAAGTGCTGAGAATAAGTGACAGTTGTGTACTCTGTGCTAAATAAGACATCAGTATCACTCCCTCCATTGTTCTGGTAACACCGCAGAAGCTAGGCAGCTGGGGAATTCAGAAGAGTAATATGAAACACTGGTGTTTGTTCATGTCAAGGATGTCTCAATGATGAGCATCCAATAGTTATGGCTACATGCACCAGTCCTAACACACAAACATATGTACAAAACTTGGGAAGGAGTCAGCAGTAATTGGAGGAAGATGAACAAAATAAGAGGAAAATGATAGCAGGGGCAAATACAATAGAAATACCATGTGTACAATACTGATGTCCTCTTTAGAGATGAGCACTCTCAGTAACCTACTCACTACATTAAACTACAATTGTTCCACTGAGGCCAGAGACTTTTTTGACCCAATCTAAGAGTAGCACTAGTTCTAAGGCTATAATTATATATTTCACACATATGTGATATCTGTGAAAAGATTCTAATGTTGAAAGCTGTAGTGCCTTTAATTCATATTAATATGTTACAAACTATTAAGTTAGATCTTCATGAACAATATCTTAGTAAAATTTGTATTTAAAAATAAATGCATATTAAATACTAGTAATATTTGACAGAAAATGAAAAAATAAATGGAACTAGGCGTATTCAAAATCAAAGAAAAACAGACTAGGAGAATGTTAATTGTGAACATTTATTAAAGTGTTATTAATTATCACAAACATAAACCAATAGGAATAGCAACAATATAGATGGCAGACAACACAGTCACTTGAGAAAAAATAAAACATAATGTTCATGGAGGATTAACATAGTATAATATTAGTCTTTTAAAGGGATAAAATAGGGAAATATTTAATATTTTAAGAACATGGAGTGTCTGAATTAGTGAAAATAAACATAATTGAATATATATACAATAAATCAATATAATTCTAAATTAATAGTTAACATATTTCAGAGAGAAAATATATAAATGTATAATTAATATCTATATAATCACAAAAGATCGACAATTTAAGGACTAAAAGAGTTCTACTACATTTTCTAAAACAATTTTTAAATAGAAGATACATTAAACAGAAGTAATAAAATATATACATTTAACTCTAAAAGTAAATTTTAGACTCTATCTGAAAATGTTTATGACTTTCAACATAATGTAAATTTATTTTCAGTATTTATTTTAAATATTTTACAAATGTAAATTAATAACATAAAAGACAGTAAAAGAATACAAGGAAAAATACTTGCTATATTCCAATTGATCTTAATATTAAAAGTTTAGCAGCTACATACACAGGTTTATTATTGCATCCAGAATTCTGACTTGATGTGTGTGTAGGATATGAGCTCTAAAGCAATGTAAGATAAGAAATAAGGTCTTATCTGCACTGAGAATACATCAACTCACAATTTATAATAATGAAGATAATCAAATATTATACTGTAAGTGAATGAAGAAAGTTGCAAAAGCATATAGAGGAAATGACATGTGTTTTGTTATGTTATACATTTACAAATGTACAATCAAATTGTTGATTGATAAGAACAGGGAAATGCATATTAGTAATTATCACAGTGCTTCTTTTCATTAATAACTTTATTTTCCACATTGTCACCAGTATTACAGTATACTAGCTCCTTATCATTTAATTTTACTTCAATAATTTAACTCAAATCCAAATTTCAGAACTACTGATTTTATTTCTAGGTATTTGTATAATGGTAATTAAATTAACTGAAAAACTGGTTAAATATATGTGAATATTCTTCAAATATACTATGAATGAAATTTACTAATGACTTTAAATTAGAATAAGCAGAGGTTTTCATTTTCTTCAAAGTGTCATATCCATTTTGTTTATCAAATGGATATGGAATTATTTATTCTGTGCAACTGAGGAAAACGAGGCTTAAAATTTCACTCACTTACTATGGATAGCACCTATAATAAACTCTTTCATATTACAAAGAGGACGACTTTTGACATTGTTAATGTGTCAATGTTATATTCCCTAACACAAATATTTGAAATTTAACAATATATTAACTACTCTATAAGCTTAAGAATTGCAAATATGTTTTCTGACATTACATTATATTAGCCCTGGTAATCACAAATATTTAGTTAATGGATTTAATATGCATGTCCTGACTTTTAATAATGACACAGTCTTTTAAAGTCACATTCTGAGAAATGTCCAGACTTTGGTCATGGAAGGGAAGCTCCACACTAATAGGAAGTTGAAAGAAAGCTGTCAGGTTCATGCAGAGAGAGAAGGTAAAGAAGTGCTCAGTGGGAAAAGAAAAGTTTTTAAATATCTAGCAACACTTTTATTTTAATCTCTGGGTGCCCTCTCTCTTTTTCACAACTCTAACGACAGCACTTTTCACTTCTTTGTTTCTGAGACTATAAATGAGTGGGTTCAGCATGGGGATCACAATAGTATAAAATACAGAAGCTACTTGATCCTTTCCCAGTGAGTAGGATTTACTTGGCTTCAAATAAGTAAAGATCATAGTCCCATAAAAGACAGTAACTCCCAAGAGATGAGAGGCACAAGTGGAAAAGGCTTTGTGCTTACCTGAGGAAGAATTTATCTTCAAAATTGTAGAGAGAATGGACACATAGGATGAGGATATTGTGATAAGGGACAGGAGTAGAGTAGAACCAGCTAAAATGAATATAGTGACTTCAGCGTCATAGGTATCGCCACAGGACAGGGCTAAAATTGGGAATGTGTCACAAAAGAAATGACGAATTACCTTGGAGTCGCAGAAATTCAATGTGCTTAAGGAAAAGACAGTTACGGAGGAATCCACAGCTCCAATCATGTAGGAGACAGTGATGAGAGCATGGGAGCGCCTTGTTGACATAATAACTGGATAGTGTAGGGGATTGCAGATAGCTACGTAGCGGTCATAGGCCATTGAGGAGAGGATAAAGCATTCAGCAGCTGCCAAGAGGACAAAAAAGTACAATTGTGTGAAGCAGCCCATGAAGGAAATGTTCTTTATGGAAGTCATCAGGTTCTCTAAGGTTTTAGGTGTGATGACAGTTGAGTAACTGAGGTCAAGGAATGACAGGTGGGTGAGGAAGAAATACATTGGTGTGTGAAGCTGGGCATCTAGACGAATAATCAGCATCATGCTTATGTTCCCTAACACAGTGACCATGTATATAAGGAGGAACAACACAGAGAGGACCAGCTGGATCTCCTTGGAATCTGTCAGTCCCATAAGCATGAAGTTAGGCTCATTTGTGTGATTCCGGGCATTCATAGTTAATGAATCTGGAGAAATTAAACACAATATTAAGCCTGAATGATTTGAATAATGTTTTCCTGTATATGTATTTTCAATGTTATTTTACAGTTCGTGGCTATAAGAAATTTAATCTACCAAATAGAGACAGATAAAGCTTCACTTGAGTATGATCTCATATTGGTTAGCATACTTCACATTGTTAGTGAAACTGGTACTATTATGAATGAATATCTTTAGTCAAAAAATATTTGACTCTATAAACCACTATTACCCACTTGTTTTAGATTAGTTAAATAATACAAAAAAGAACAAATAAATTAAGATAATTTAATACAATTGGGTCTAATACATAAAAAGATTTTTGAGCCAAGAGTCTACTCATAATTCTGTGTTCCTAATTTTTATTGAGTGTTTGAAATTTTGCACATATTGTGAATAAAGATATAAAGCAAACTTAATTCATGATAAATTATTTCTTAATAATGTTAATTAACTAAGATTACAAATAAATTTCACTTTTTAATAGGAGTACAATAGATTTTACTAAGATATTAACTATTAAGGGTGATAGGATGTCTCTACTACCTGACAGTCCAAAGTCAATGTTTTCTATATAACTTCAATCTCCAACTATGAATCTTTATTTTAGAATCTCAGTCTATCAACTCCACATTTCTATTGACAAAAATTCTGAATTACTTATAGAATTAGCAAATGATACTTGTCCATTGATTTTTTTAAATGAGCTCCTGTATCCCTTTAACTTATCTAATCACTTCTCATTCTAAAAATACTTACCGTGAGCCAACATTGGTGAGGAAAAAGAAAACAAAAGAAATCCCTCTTATAGGATTTTATGCCTAAAAATTTCCAACTGACAATTTTTCTAACAATTACATAGAAAATCTACATAAGGATTTGAAAACATCTGTGCTAAATCATTTATTTTCATTTAAATGTTTGTTCAACTTGTTTTCTGAATTCTTTATTTGTATTGTGAAGATATATTTTACACCCAAGAAATTTTATGCAGGTCCCAGTGAAATGAAAATTTTTTTAGTAAGGTATGGCCCAAATGAAGCCCAGGAATTATTGTGGTATAAAAAAGCCAGTGGATGCCTTGCCTCTCTGCTTGATTATTCCAGGTTCCTCACGTAAGAACAAGCAACATTATGCAATGTGTGGTCATCTACAGGGGCCAATTTCCAAGCAAGATTACTTGGCACACTTTCAGGACTAAAGTTCAAGAACAAATTGAGCTAGGTAAAATATGATCACTCTGTCTTCTTTCCAATGCACCAAATTAAATATATGTGTATATATTTTCATGTAGTATGAAAATTAAATTGACTCACTTGCTAAATAATTTCATGATTTATATTTGTATAGTACTGGTGATAAAATAAGTATATTTTATCTACTGTGGAAAGAGGAATTTTTCTGTGATATATTAGCTACTTCATCAGTAACACTCTTCTTTTTCTTTTTCTTACAGTCATTTCAGAACTGATAAATTGCAAAAATGTTCACAATGGACATGCATTATTGTACCAGTGCAGTATCACAGCAGTAACCCAAAATTGTTCAGACATTTACATTTAAATAATAATGCACATCATTTCTTTACTTGGAACATTTTAATCTTTGCTTTTTATATTTTTATTCTCTCTCTCATGCATTCACACACTTTGTCTCCCTTTCTTTTCTTCTCTGCCTCTTTCCATCTCTGAACAATTTTTCTAGTCTTTTATTGTTCCTTTCATTTTTTACTTGTTTTCATTTAATCACATTAGCATATATTTATTATACATTATACAAATAATGGAAACATTTTGAGATTTCACACAGGTGTATAGTGTACTTTGATCATGTTTGTGCTTCCTAAGTCCCTCTCCTGTCCTGCCTCCTCCCTCTTTGTGGTTATCTATTCCTTGATCATAGTTCCCTTGTAAATAACATATTTCATTCTTTCTATATTCCCCATATTATAGAAAAATCTATTTGGTGTTGTAGTCACATAGTGTGAAAAGATTCAAGAATATTTCTCCTAGGAGAATTAACTACTAAGGTGGAGGCAGAACATGTGGCTTTAAATACAAAGAGAGTATTCAGGAAACATAAATTAAGTTTAATTTTTCACTAACAATTAGCATAATTTGCCAAAAAATTAATGATTCATGAAATAATATTAGTGAAATTTAAATAATCCAATTAGTAATTGTTATAAAAGTTTAGTAATAAAATTTAAAACTTGTCAGAGGGAAGAATATCTGTAAAGTAACATGAATGGAAGAAAGATAACTCAAGAAGTAATTACATGATGTGTACATAAAAGTTAAAAATATAAAGGGGAATGTTAATATTCATTTTTGAAGAGTTAATGACTTGAAACCCTCTCTGGACTGAGAGGTTCTGCACAGGAAATTGTCTTCACTGATGATACCTGAGAGCTTTCATATCTGGGAATCTTCTGCTGGTATCTTCCACTTTGAGCCTACAGGGGGACTTCAGGAAACTGACCTGCAAATGGACCCTTTTTTATTAAGAATGTTTTTATTCATTTTACATACCAACCACAGATCCCCTTCTCTTGCTTCCTCCTGCCCCACCCCCAAATAACCAACCTCCCATTCCCTCCTACAAAAGGAAAGGCCTCTTATGGGGAGTCAGCAGAGCCTGGTACATTCAGTTGAGGCAGTTCCAAGGCCCTCCCCTGCACCAAGGGTCTGCAAAGTGTCCCACCGTAGGTGGTGGGCTCCAAAAAGCCATCCTGATCCTACTGTCAGGGGGACCTATATGCAGATCAAGCTACACAACTGTCTCAGTTATGCAGAGGGCCTAATACCCTGTCATCATAGAGCATACATCCAGTAACTGATGGAAACAGATGCAGAGAGAGCCAAGCACCAGGAGTCCAGTTGAAGAGAGAGAAGAGGAATTATATGAGCAAGGGGCATCAAGATCATGAAGGGGAAACCTACAGAGACAACCAAACCAAACTGGTGGGAACTCATGAACTTCAGACCAACAGTTGTGGAGCCTCCATGGGACTTAACTAGACCATCCAAACTCTTTAAAGTCCTATAAACCTGCAAGATTTCTAAGACAAGTTTACATAGTCTCTACTTCCCCAGAGAGACTGTGGTCCTTCAGTTGTTCTGATTAAAGGAAAATTCTGCTTCTGCCATATCTGTCAGGTTTCTACTACTTCTGAATCACCTCAATTAATCCCATATAACATTTGGTGGGTCCTGCATTCTAGCCCTCCCCTCTGAGCAACTTTCCTTCTCTCCCTTACCCATCTCTTTCTATTTTCTAAGACCCATCCCATCATGATTATGACTGCTTGTGAGATTTGTACTGCTTAACAACCAGCAGTCAACAACTTGAAATCTATGGATTTTGGGTGAATTATGCAAATTAAGTTTGGGTCATTTTCTCATTTACCTCTCTCTTTCTTACTGGCTTCTGACCTCATCAGCAGACACTCTTTGTTGTTTGTCTGCTGGACTGCATCTACCACAATCTTACTGAGTGGGTAAGGCCTGGACAGTGTCTGAAAGAATCCCAGACCTAGATCTTCTGCTGAATTACAGGAATTCCTCAACTTTTCTCTGAGCTTTAACTACCTGCTTTATACACACAGGTCACACCCTCAGCTACAAATCAGGCTAGATCCTCAGGCTACTTTTTGATCCCGGATAATGACTTAGGAAACAACTGTAGCATTCCACTTGTCTTATAAGATGATGCAAATTGTTTGTTCCCAGGGACACTTTTGGTGTGTGTAAAATTAAACCTCAAAAATGCATGTCTTGCCAACATCAGATCTGCTACTCTTATGAAACTTTCCCTTCAGATCTGGCCCCAATATCAATTAAACAACAACCATACCTTGCCTAAATTCAGTACTTTCCACTTCCAAAATTCTTATCAAGTTAGATAAGTCAATAGATAAAGTGGCAAAAAAAAAACCCAAAAGAAAACTGAACTCTCCACTGTCAAGTCTCTGCTCTATCTTCATTCCAGTCCTTTCCTTTATTCCTCCAGTTCTGTACTTCCTGTTTTACCTGCTCAAACTTCTAAACCCAGATCCCTAAATTTTACCTCAGATGCTGATCTGGCTGATAAGCTCCTTACCTATCAAAATAATAGCATATTAAGTTAAGGTAGCAAATTTTCTTGGGCAATGTAGCTAACAGCAACACTGGCTCTTGATAAGCAAAACCATCTAAACAATGTCCATGGTCAGTCTAGCCTCTCCATGTTGCAACTGGAAAAAGGAGGAAAAAGTAATGCAACCCTTTCCCCCATTCTGGAACTGGGCTGTTAACATTTCATAGAAAGTGATTTCCCAAGGGATCTTTATCTCTTCTATAGTCTGAGAGTCATCTATCTAGTTTTGTGAATCATGCACCTATGGACTCAGACCATTTGAGCAGAGACAATTAAATCCTTTATGCTATTTCTTTGTTTTGTTCTTTTTGACATGTCTGCCTAGGCCATAGATACCATCTCTCTCTATACCCATACTAACCTTTCTAATTAAAATATCATTTTGGAGAAAAGGGGGATTACTTTACTATGTGGGGGACTTCACCTGGAGGAGAAAACAATCATGTGGTTCCTCATAATTTTGCCTGGGTGATCTCATCAAGATGGAAGTAAGCACATGGTGTGGTTGCCAACTTTACTAATAATTTCCTTTAAAGGGCAATTTTCATGTAACTTCACCAACATCTTGGTTACTGTGACTACATGGCATAAACCAAAATGGTCACCCCCATACAACTCCACCAGATGGTCTTCTCCCACAACCTTTGTCTACAATCTCATTGCTTTGTCTCTATTGCCAACTCCTGCTGATACTGGCTGGGAACCTGATGGCCAAGCTGGCTGGGTAGACTACACTCACTTTTACTCTCACCCTTCACTGCCATTTCTTCAGCCCTGTCCACAGGATTATAATAGACTATGTGATGTGGATTCTCTTCACTGCCCACATTTCAATTAGTCTACAAAGTTTGTGGTGGCACACTAACCTTTCCTCCGTGCTGCTGAAGCTCTCAGCCCAGAACCCCTCTATCCCATCCCATTACTTAGTGATGGCTCCAATACCTAGAAGCACTTTCTATACAAAGTCACCTAAAATATGTTTAAAAAATAATTAAAAAGAAGAGATCCTGAATGGTTGGATAATGATGTTTCTAGAAGCTATGGGTTATTAGTGTCAGGTGTGGGGTATACCAATAAAAGTCATTGGTTATAGAGACCCCCAGAAGCTCCAAAATATAGGCTCTTGCTATACCTCTTGACTGCCCACCAGAATTAGATGATAAGACCATATTACTGAAAACAACCTATACTCTGCAATATATAATATGAAAAAAATCAAGCTGTAGTTGTTCTGAATAACTTCTCCCTACTTTGTAAGTGCTAGAAAATTCTACCCAGGCTGAGGGAAACAGGGATCAACATTCTTAAACAGTTCTTAACTCTATGAACTACAATGGCAACCTTCCAGGAAAGATTGTACCCATTGGTACAATAGTGTTATGTTTTTTATAAACATAACCAAGTGCTTTCTGATTGGAATTAAGGGAGCAATGACTCATTAATCTAGTATTCAATATAGAATTATTGGTTACTGAAAGATTCTTGGAGAGAGGGAGTTGTGTATCAAAGGTGGGCCCATCAATCTCCACAATCACAAAGTACTTTATTTAATCTCAGTTTGTTCTGACACAAAACAATAAGTCGTGAATTACTCACATGGTAAAAGGCAGACAATCTTGACAGTGAATTACCAACATGTCATAAATTCTCATCTAAGACCCTTATATAATGAACAATCTCTCTTAAAAACAACCTCACAATCATATCCCATAGTAAACCACTGGTAGTAGTAGACAGTATGCTCAAACTAAAACATCCCAACCTTTCTTAAAACATACACTTCTCAAGTGTTAACTAAGTGTAATTCATCCAAATAGGTTCAAATAATCTTTGCTTTCCAAAGTCAACCCAAAAGTATATTTAAATCTTATAGAAATGAGACACAAGATCTCCTAAAATGATGTTTTCTCCACCAGTATCCTAATGAAATAAAACATACTGTATGCATCCAAAATAAAATAGTAAGGAAGGCTAATGACATGGGGAAAAATAAGAATGAAGAAATGTGCAAAAATCACCAAGTGTGTGGAATACCCAGTTGTCAAGTAACATTAAAGTTAGGTTGGAAAAGAAAACAATTTTTGGCTGTGTTCATTAGGTCCTACCAGGGCTGGCTATTATGCCATCCCCTCTCCTGGCAATCCTACTCGGAAGCTTAGCAGAGTAGAACATGTATGTCAGCTGTTACACCCTGAAGTAGCATGCTATGACTTTCCCAGCCCCAGGTTCCTATTTCACACTGATGACTTGATAGTCCTCAGATTTTAGGAGTTGTTCTGTTTCTGACTATCTACTAAGCATTATCATAGTGGAGGACCTCTTCTGGCTCTATCCCTGTGGCTGTTCATTTGGTCCATCCTTTGGCTTACTGTAAAGAGACTGTGATTCATCTATGAGCTGTTTACTTTCTGAGAATAGTTATAATGATGAAGGTATTCATATCATATAAAACATCTTTATAAGAGGATGGAAGTTATTTTATCATATTAACTCATGCTAGGTAACAAATGTGCCATAGGTTCATTTGTTCAGACTGGGAGGCAGAAGGCAGTGTGTCATGATTGTGACCATAAGCTTTTAGAGCTTTTAATATAACTGGAACTTTACATCCAGATCAGGACCTGTATTGTACAGACAGATTTCATTTGACAGTGATGAAGTGCTGTTGAGCACACTAAAATTTATGGGTTGATGTATTAGAAAACATATTATTCCTCATGCAAATTTCAAGTAATTTGGCAACTTGGTACTTTATAGTAACATGCTCAAGATCTATTAATATTTTGTAATAAGCTATAAACTAATTCTAGAAATATAATCCAGACATGACAAGATGGCATTGCTCCAAAATTTGCAGAGTTTGAATCAGTAGGGTTTGGAGAAGGCTCCTAACAGCTGGACTAGGTGACACTTTAACCAATTTGAAGAATCATAGCATATATCTCATATCTCAGGAAACCTTGCTTGCCATCTAAAATTACTGTTGCAGTGTTTCTCTTTTTTCCATGACTTTACTTCTTTCTCTATTTAATATTTTAAAATAAAATTATAATTATAAAATATATAATGAAAACTAATACAACATACATACATTAATAAGTCATTAAATGCAGAAAAGGCCATTGACAAAATCAAACATCCTTTCACGATAAAAGCCCTACATGACTAAAGACACAAGGGAGATACCTCAACATAATAAAGGTGATTTCCAGAAAGCCAACAGTCAACATCAACCTAAATGGAAAGAAACTGAAAGCATTCCCACTAAAATCATAAACAAGACAAGGTTTTCTACTCTCCCCATATCTATTCAATATAATACCTGAAGTGTTATCAAGAGCAATAAGACAACCGAAGGTGACCAAGGAGATACAAAGAGGAAAGGAAGAAACAGATTATCTTTATTTGTAGATGATATGTTTTATGCATAAAGACCCTAAAAACTCCATCAGGAAACTTTTACAGCTGACAAATATTCTCATCAAAGCAGCAGGTTACAAAAATCAGTAGCCTTCATATATACAAATGAAAGAAATCAGGGAAATAATATCTTGCACAATAGACTCAAAAAATATTTTGGGATAACTCTAACCAAGCAGGTGAAAGACTTATTTATAAAAACTTTAAGACATTGAAGAAAGAAATTAAAGAAGATATCAGAAGATGAAAAGGTCTCCCACATTCATAGATCAGTAGGATTAATATTGTGAAAATGGTCACCCTACTCAAAGGTAGATTCACAGATTGAATGCAATCACCATCAAAATTCCGACACTGTTCTCACAGAAATTAAAACACACACACACACACACACACACACACACACACACACACACACACACACTATTGGTGAAATTATTAAGGCCACTCCACGTAGTTAAAAGGGAGGTTTACTTAGTGGCATAACTTACAAATGAAGGAATAGGTAGGTTGCAGGGTCTGGGAAAGGTATGGCACAGTCCGGAGTTCTCCAGAGAACACTGCTCTGTCCAGGATCTTGGAACCAAGAGCAACATCTCCTTTGGATCCTAGGTCTTCAGCAGAGATGTAAGGCACTGGTAAGCCGCAAAACATGTGGAAACTTATAGACTAACAGAAATGGGTTAATTTAAGATAGAAGTAGATAACAAGAAGCCTGCCACGGCCATACAGTTTGAAAACAATATAAGTTTCTGTGTGCTTACTTGGTTGGGTCTGAGCACCTATGTGCCTGGTGGTTGAGAGAGATTTGTCCTGACTATGGGCCAGGCAGGAAAACTCTAGCTACAAATGGTGCCCAATGCGTTGGCAAGAGTGTCCACCTAAAACCTGAGAAAAAAGATCCTAAAACAGAGCTAAAAAGAGCTTCCTAGTTGTCTCTCTCAAGTTAGCGGCAGCCTGCCAGTTTGAGCTACTATGGTGAGTTCTTGGTGTGTGCGTCTGACCTGCAGTGTGGCGGGAATGAGCAGTCTACAAATGGCACTTTACTCTGCTGCTTGGTAGATTTAGTCTTTGCTAATTTAAAAAAAAAAAAAGGTTTCTGAGCCATGCGCTGCTTTGATAGAACTGCTTCTGATAGTTGATGGTACACATGGCTCCAGACCCAGAGCTTGTGGTAAATTGTACCACTGCCATGTTGGGAAGCTGACAGGGGCAGAGCCAGCAGCTACAGTGGTGTTGTTTCAGTCTTACAAAGATGGATATTATACAGAGAATCTGGATTGTGGTGTCTTTGGGAGTTTTAATTCCAAAAATGATTTGATTGTAAAAGCTGTTGAGTTAAACAAATATGTAAATTTTTAAGGTACCTTGACTTCAAAATTTAGATATAAGGATATGTTGCTTTGGCAAAGAGTCTCTGCTTTTGTTTCCACAGAAAACCAGAGTCTATGGATTTGTTCCAGATTAAGATACATCAGGTTTGACGATCAAAGGTACCCTGAATGGTCTCCAGTGACACTGTGGCCCAGATGATCCAACATCCAAAACAGTTTCAAGGCAACTGGTTCAAATGATATACCCTCACAGAATACTCCATAATCCAAAAAAAATTCTTTGTGTCCCCATAAGATACAGCATCCCCCTCCAGGAGGAAGTAGTAAGAGAAACTAGGCCCAAATTCCCAAAAATATCAAGCTGGCTTTGGAGATGGAATTGGCTTACTCCTTCTCTAAACCCAGACATATTGCTAAAAGAAAAGGTGAAGAGATTCTTGTGTCCCAAATCAAAAGAGCCCTCTGGTGTGGAACAGAGAAAAACTAATATTTTTATATAAATGTGATCTCTTTCTAAAGAAGAAAGGGGGATATGATATAGATATAATAGGATGAAAGAGTAGATTAATGAACTTACTTTTAAAGAGCAACAACTTGTTTGAAATGTTTTACATTGGTATAGATTTTAGTCTATTGATACAAACTTAAAGTTAATTTTGTTATACTGTGTGTATATTTCTACTCTTGTTTAAGGTATTATGTTTGTACAGCTCATTTAAAATTGTAATGGATAATTAAAAATAGATTAATAATTAGTCATCTATGATAATTATACTCATAGCCATGTTAGTTAAGTCTTCTAGGTATACATAGATATATTTCAGATAGATAGGTAATCTTCAAATACTTCAAAGATGTACAGAATATGGCATTTAAAATATTTTTAAAATTTATACTTTCTGGACAGTGAGACATGTCTGCTCCTGGCAACACCGATTTACTTCAGAGAGGAGAATGGGCATTGAAGACACTTCATATCTTATCTTCACCTTGGCAAAAATAGCCATTTGGGCAAGAAACTGTTCTTGCCTGGACTGCTTGATCAACTAAACATGCAGGACCCATATGAAGGTGAACACTGAACTTTCCTTGGCGAAATGGTCCTTCAGGTACCTGCTTCACAGAGGAAACTACCAGACATTCTACAGGACACAGAGAAAAATGACTAAGAGACTCTAGCCCTGTGGGCTGAAGACAAATGCCCCAACTTTACAAAGCAACATTGGATGACTGTCCAGGCTGCCAGCTGTCTCTGTCTATTGTTGCAAGACTCCCAAAAGTTGCTTGCGTCCTTCTCCCATTTCTCAGGTAATATTATATCCTTCTGAGGTCTTTGATGTAGTTGAAGACTAGATAGATACAATTTTCCTTAGGTATGATAAAAGATAAATTACATATAAAACCTTAGACTCACAAATATAAGATAGGATATATTCTTTAATTTTGCCAAATAGACTAGTTATTATAAATAGACTAGATATAACTGTAACTCTTGCTTGATAATTGTTTTGTTATATGTAATTTTATTATGTAAAAGTTAAAATCTTCCTTTAAAAAAAGAAAAGGGGAAGTGCTGTGGATATTGCTCTGTATAAATAAAATGCTGTTTGGCCAGTAGCCAGGCAGAAAGTATAGGCAGGACAAGCAGAGAAGAGAATTCAGGAAAGTGAAGGCTGGGGAGGAGAGATACTGCCAGCCGCCACCATGACAAGCAAGATGTAAGGTAACGGTAAGCCATGAGCCACATGGTAACTTATAGACTAACAGAAATGGGTTAATTTAAGATAGAAGAAGTAGATAACAAGAAGCCTGCCATGGCTATATAGTTTGTAAACAATATAAGTTTCTGTGTGTTTACTTGGTTGGGTCTGGGCATCTATGGGCCTGGTGACTGTGGGCCAGGCAGGAAAACTCTAGCTATACAGGTGCGCACGCGCGCGCACACATACACACACACACACACACACACACACACACACACACACACTTTAACTTCATATGGAAACACAAAAACTCCAGTACAGCTGAAACAATCCTGTATAATAAAAGAACTGCTGGAGATATCACCACCTCAGATTTCAAGGTGTATTCCAGAGCTATAGTAATAAAAACACCATGACATTCACATTAAAGCAAACATGGTGATCAATGGAATTAAACTGAAGATCCAGACGTGAGTCCCCAATCCTATAGACATCTAATTTTTGACAAAGAAGCAAAAAATACACATGGGGAAAGACAGCATCTTCAACAAATAGTGCAAGTCAAACTGGGTAGCTGAGTGTAGAACACAAACAAGTCAAACCTGTTGCCCTGTGGAAAACTCAATGCCAAATTATCAAGGGCCTCAGCACAAGATGAGAGATGAGATAGCCTGGATATGATGGGAGAGAAGAGCAAATGTGCTTGAACTTACTGACACAGGAAAGGACTTCTGTACGGATCTTTGCCCCAGGAGCCATGGTAGTCATCACAGTACCAGGATAGCCCATCTCCTTCCTTTTGGATACTGGGTCCACTTACTAGGTCCTGACAGAGTTTGCAGAAGCTCCATTTTACTCTTCTCTTATTGTCAGGGTATGGGAACATCCTTACCAAACTCACCAAACCCCACATCTTAGTTGTATTTTTAATGCTACCCCTGTAATCCACTCCTTCCTAGTGGCACTAATCTGTCCTATCCCTTTGCTTGAAAGAGACTTCTTAGTTAACATGGGAGCTTCTGTTTACTTCACTCTCCCAATCCACTTGACCCCAGGATTATTAGCCATTCCCCTCTTCCTTCTCCTCCAAACCACAGGATCTGACCACTTATCTCTTTATTGGGCTGGCCCCTAAAGGAGAGCACTGAATATTGGATACTGAAAAACCCTCTACAGCAAAACATCATTCTCCTCTTGTCAGTTTCAAAACCCTACAAATTACATCACCCTGGCTCAAATACTCACTCTCCAAAGTCTCAGAGGACTTAAGCCTCTTATTTCTGACCTCTTAAGAAAAGGCCTTTTGCTAACCTTAAGCATTCCCATAGTCAGAGTTAAAAACCCCAACAGAACCTACCACTTGGTTCATTACCTCTGCAGTAGTTTCTCTTCACCTTGTAGTATCCCTATACTATTCTTCTACCATCCCTTCAGGGACTTCTCATTTCTCTGTCATAGACCTCATGGTTGCCTTCTTTTACATTCTTCTTAATCTCCAGCCTCAAAATATCTTTGCTTTTATTTGGACTGACCTGAACCCACCTTTGTACCAAACTCAAATGGACAGTCCTACCCCAGCAGGCCTGGGACAGTTCACATCTATTAGGCTATTCTTTGGCTCTGACTTAGTTTTCTTTTACTGTTTTGGAACCTAAGCTCATAAAATTTGTAAATGCTCTTCTCTGTAGTCCTCCCTACAAATCAACCAGGAGGACACCTCTACTCTACTAAACATCCTGTCTGGCCAGGGACATAGTCTCATCCTGTATGGTCCAACTGTCCATACCTCAAGTTACTTAACTAGGACCAGCTATAACTGCCAATCACAAGGCCATTATCCTAAATAGGAAACTCTTAATTGAGTCACTTCCCGTCCCTACTACCAAGGATTACATTCTATCCTTCCTGGGGATGGCTAGATTCCTATGCTCTTACATCTTCTCTTACTCCATGTGGTAGTTTGAAAGAAAATCAAAAATCACCCACAAAGTGAATAACACTGTTAGGATCTTTGTTGGCGGTAGGGTGGGCCTTTTTGGAGGAAGTGTGTCACTGTGGGAGAAGTCTTTAAAGTCTTCTTTGCTCAAGCTATGCTCAGTGGAGACACAGACTCCTGCTGTCTGTAGATCAAGATGTATGAGTCTCAGCTCCTTCTCTAGCACCATGACTTTCTGCACAATGCCACATTCTACCATGATGACAATGGACTAGCGTCTGAAACTCTAAGTCACCCAAATTAAATGTTTTCCTTTATAAGACTTGTGGTGGTGATAGTGTCTCACCAGAGCAATAGAAACACTAAGATACTACCTTTTTGTTTCCACATTATGAGAGGGTCATTGGTCCTTCATGTGAGCCCCTCATTGTACCCATTGCCAAGCCTTTTCATAAGCTTCAGTGGACACTCCCAATAAAATCACTAATCAACAGGACAAACTAATAGCTCCTGCATGTGCCTTTCCACTAGCAAAGGGACTCAACCACTCTAAATCAAGCTTTATGTCTGACTTAAGCTGCTGATTTGGCTTTCCTAAGGCATGTGTGGATCATTTCTTTCTGTTGGCTTCTGCCAACAACCATTTTTTTTTATACCAAATTCCTGAGTCCATCTTTTCAGTTGGTTCTTCCCTCCACCTACTCTAACCATTTACCTATCCTTGCCTACTTGGTAAGTGACCTCTCTCTGGCTCCTGGAACCTGCTATGCCTTTGGAGCATCCACCATGTGGCATCTCCCAGCTATGCATTCTGAGGTTCCACAATACTGGAAACTCTCTAGTTACTAAGAACTTCCGTTTAGAACCTTTTTTTCTCAGGTTTTAGGTGAAAACTCTCGCAAACACGTTGGGCGCCATTTGTAGTTAGAGTTTTCCTTCCTGGCCCAGTCAGGACAAATCTCTCTTATCCACCAGTCCCACAGTCGCTCAGACTCAACCAAGAAAGCACACAGAAACTTACATTGTTTACAAACTGTATGGCTGTGGCAGGCTTCTTGTTATCTACTTCTTCTATCTTAAACTAACCCATTTCTGTTAGTCTATACTTTGCCACATGGCTTGTGGCTTACCAATGTCTTTACATGTTGCTTTCCATGGCGGCGGCTGGCGGTGTCTCCCCCCAGCCTTCTACATCCCAGAATTTTCTTCTCTCTTGTCCCGCCTATACTTCCTGCCTGGCCACTGGCCAATCAGAACTTTATTTATACAGAGCAATATCCACAGCACCTCTCCTTCAATTGAAACCTCCCTGTATCCTGGACTCTTCACCTAGGAGTTGCCTGCTAAGTCCTGAAGCTTCCATAAACACTCTGAGCCTCTGTGAACTTACCATCCTGCTCCCCAGCTTTCTCCTGGAATTCTGTTTCTCTGTGTCTTCTGGGCTTCCTTCTTGTCTCCCAACTCTCACTTCAATCTTAGAAAACTCCTTTTGGTGAAAGTCATTGTTTGACCTTTTCTCTCTAATTCCACAGTGTCAGATTTATTTAAGCCTCATTCTGTTACTACAAACAATGTGATTTCAGTACAGCCTGATGGCCAAATTTTCAAGTTCAATTTTCAAATTCTCTCATATGGTAACACCTGCCACTGCACAAACAAATGTTCTAAAAATCTTTTATATCCAAGCTCTCTCCTCCTTTAATTCTTCCTATCCATACCTGTACATGTTAGCTTTTTAATATGGATGTTTACTATCCAAGAGGACCCCTACCTTTAACAAACAGCTCATTGTAATAGGCTCAGGACATTGCTCTTATCCATCTCTGCTTCACTAGGACTTACCTCCATTCCCATTTTCTTTATAATCAAAGGGAATATTACTATAAATATGCCCCCCCCTAAAAAAAACCAGAGGTTGCCCATGGGACAAACCTGATATTTCCTAATTCCCCTTGTAATCTTTTTATATAGGAGAGATCTTTTAAATTCTACATTGAAGATCCATGAGATACCAGATGGGAGGAGGGATCACGGGAAAATTGTATTATCACATGTTCAGCAGTCACCCAGGGAACATAATCAAAATAGAGAGTATACACCACACTCTACAAATATCAGGGTATAGAAAAAATAGAAGATGTGATATAACATTCATCAAAGGTTCTTACCTTCCTAAAGTATTACTTCTTGGATGTCACTGATATAATCTCTGTGTCCTCAGGGTCACTCCATCTCTTATTTCAGACCTAAACCTGTGCCTATCAGTTACTAAATAATACCCTGCCTGACCCCTTTAGAGAATGCTGGTTGTGTTTTCCTTCCAGGTCACACTCACACCACTATTCGTGGTCTCACCCATTGTACTATTATAGTCTCTCACCATGCCACTCACTAACTGCTTTGAGTCAAATATCACTACTACCCCTTATCTCTTACACATCTTTCTCTTAGTTAACACAGACTACTTTAATTCCTCAAAGACACACTTCATGGCATACTAGATTCCTCGTACTACAATAATACCCTGACTCTGAGTAATACCACAAAGCCCCTATGTTCAAATGTTCCCAATCCCTGGATCCTCTGTCACACTCAAGTTTACCCCTGCCTACTTGCTGTGTGGTCAGGGACATATGCCCTGTTGTTCCTTTCCCCAGTGTTAGTGGTACCCAGAGAAGACCTCTTGCTAGTGCTCATTACAGAGTTCATAATGATTGACATGACAAGGAAACTAATGGTTAAGGTCCTAGCCCTTCTTGCATACCTAGGTATACATAACCACTACAACACTGTGGTAACTGCTTCCCTAACCATCTACTATCAGTTTTTCTTACTTCATCCAGGACCTCCATTGGGTAGCTGAGACCAACTTCAGCATCCATGGCCAAATACCCACACTGGATGCCATGGTTCTTAAAAGTTGGCAAGGATTTGATCTACTAATATCAGAGAAGGGTGGTCTTTGCCTCTTCCTTAGGGAAGAATGTTACTTCTATGACAACCAATGGGGTATAGTAAAACATAAGATCCAGCCACTCCAGGCAGACCTCCAAAATCACAGGGAAGAGCTCAATGCCTCTGGCTGGTGAACTGTCCATGGTCCAATAGGGATGGGGTATAGCCTTTCTTATCTCCCTTTCTCCTTCTTTTCCTAATCCTATTAATTACACTCTGTCTTATGAACGTTTTTCTACATTTCTTCAACCAATAAATTCAAAAGATTTCTAAGCAGATATTTAACGAGTTGCTATTATAGGATTATCAGTCCCTAACTATGGGACTAGAGGTGTATTATCCCTGATTATGCTCTGCTGGTGAAGATCAAGCTTGCCCCATGGCCTTCAGTGATCCCATAAAATTGAAAATGGTTTAATGATAATTTTGTCCTCCACTTCCAGCCTAATTAGTTATTAATAGTGATGAAAATGGGAGAATGTAGTGACCAGGGAGAAGGGAAAAACATCCTGTCCATGACTTGACCCAGAGCTTGGAAATCCCACCCTAATGACTCAGCATTATTGGCCAAAATCAACAGACCTTGCTGTACATTTTCACTAGCTCACTGCACATGTTGAAAAACCCCAGAGAAGCCATCCCCTTCATTTAGCAATCTATTGTCTCTCTTCCCATACACAGGCAGCCATGCCCTGTGTTTTTCCCCAGTAAAACTCTTGCGTGAGTTTTGTTGATTGGTATGACTTTGTGATATTCTTTGGCTCTCAAAGGCCAAGATACTCCTGCATTGGAAAATCTTTACATTAACTTCACATCATCACCTCTTGATTTATTCCTCCAGGATACCCACAGTATCACAATTTCTATAGCAGACTACCTAGAAGATTGGCTTAGTGGAATAAAAGGGCTATTTTCTATACAGATGTAAACAAGCATGAGAGACAACATCTGGATCATCATCCTGAATATACTCTAGAAAATATTTAACTAGAGGGTTTGAGTGCAACTTTGTGGTAAAGTCCTCAGTTACCATACATAAAGCCCTAGGTCTATTCTCCTGTGTGCTGTGAGGGATAGAAAGATAGAGAATGAAATAGAGTAAGAAGCTGAGACTTCATGAGGGTGATCAAGCTAGTCAGATACAACCATGACTTTGTATGTAATTATGACCCTGAGAACCTAGAATATTTTTCCAGTGGAGAGGCAAGTCAATTTTTTTTGAGACAGGATTTCTCAATGTAGTTTTGGTGACTATCCTGGATTTCACTCTGTAGACCAGGTTGGCCTCGAACTCACAAAGATCTACATGCCTCTGCATCCTGAGCGCTGGGATTAAAGGTGTGAGTCACCACTGCCTGCCTAGTTAATTTGTTTTTAAAGCAATGATCACATGATTACATATCATATATTTACAGATGTTTGCACACATATACATAGGAATCAATGGTAACACTGAACACTAGTGCTTCGGAATATCTGTGAATTTAGAAAAATAGTCTTTTACAATGTAGTTAGTTATATTGTTGGGTGTTAGTCTAATATACTTATTATCCCTATTAGGACAGATTAGGAAAACACACATAGAGGAAAACATCAAGGAGGACAATGAGAAAACAATCTACAGAAAAAAGAAAAACTACAACAATCTACAGAGAAATGCCTAAGAGCAGTTTAATTTTGCTAACTACTAGGTTTTAGATATCTAACATCCACACACAGAAAAACAAAACAAAACATCTGTTTCTTTCCTTGGTTGGCTGATTTGTGTGTGTGTGTGTGTGTGTGTGTGTGTGTGTGTGTGTGTGTGTGTGTGTGTGTGTGAGTGTGTGGTGTTTTCTTTGCTTTTATTTTATTTTTTTATTTTTTATTTTTTTGCATAAGCCAGGTGCTGCATGGTGTGTTATTATGATAGTCCTATCAAACTACTGTAATCATTTTAGCAAATTTATATGGGATTATGTCTTGAGTATCTGTGTAAACAGGTACAGATTTTAAGAAACAAAGAGATTCCACATCTTTAGATGTGTAAATATTTTAGAGAGTTGAAAGTAATCATTCTTTTAATTAAAAAATGTATATGTGATAACAATGAATAAAAATAATGATTATTAAAATAAAAATAGATGGAATTTTATGTTCTTCAAAAATTATACACTGATGGTTCAGTTTGTAAGGTGTTTGCTATGTGAAGGTTGGGGTATGAGTTTGAATCCCTAGAACACCCATAAAGCCAAGAGTGACAACATGAATCTGTAATCACAGTACTTCTAGGTCAATGGAGATGGGAGAATTACCTCGAATCTTGTAGGTCAGCAAACATGGTATAAGCAGTGACAAGCAACAATGATTTTATGTTTGAATGTATTATTAAAGACTGGTGAAAAAGTACAATGGAAAATATGTAAGAAAATATAACAAAAGCACTTATTATGCCTTGGAGGAGGTGGGAATGGAAGGTAGGTTGGGGGTAGGGATGGGGATGGGAGGGGGAATCTGTGGCTGATATGTGAAATTAAGTTAATAATAAAATAAGAATATTAAAAAAAAACTTGTGTGGTTGTATTGTGTTCCCTGAAATATTGCCCACTCTGATAAACTTATCTGGGGTCAGAGAACAGAACAGCCATAATATTAAACATAGAGGTTATGCAGTGGTAGCACACGCCTTTAATCTGCCTGGATATCTGTGTGTTCAAGGATACAACCAAGTATAGTGACTCACGCCTTTAATCCTAGGAACTGATGGCAGGATGCAGAAAGGTATTTAAGGCATGAGTACTAGGAACTATAGCCTGATTAAGCTTTCAGGCTTTTGAGAAGCAGTTCAGCTGAGATCCATTTGGATAAGGACAAAGAGCGTTCCAGTCTAATAAAACAGGATCAGCTGAGGAAATGGCTAGGTGAGGTAGCTGTGGCTTGTTCTGTTTCTCTGATCTTTCAAGTTCACCCCAATACCTGGCTCCAGGTTTGTTCTTATTTAATAAGACCACTTAAGATTTATGCTACAAACTTGTCATAAAGAAACACTGAAAAATTAGTTTGATATTTTTTTAATTTAATGTTTAATACTAAATTTTTTTCTCAAAACTCTTCTCATTGCCTCTTTAACATCTTTGTTCCTCAGGCTGTAAATGATGGGATTGAGCATGGGAATCCCAATGGTGTAAAATGTGGACACAATCATATCATGCTCCAAGGAATAGTTCGAACTAGGTCTCACATACATAAAGAGGATTGTGCCACAATAAATGGACACAGCAGTGAGGTGAGCTCCACATGTAGAGAACACGTTCCTCCTCCCTTCAGCTGAATTCATCTTAAGAATTGACAACAAGATAAAAGCATAGGAGACCAGAACAATCAGGATGGTGACTAGTTCTATGAAACTCACAAAGAAGAGCAGCAGCTCATTTACATAAGTGTCAGAGCAGGAAATAGCAAGCAGAGGAGATATATCACAAAATATATGTCTGATTTCATTGGAGCGACGGAAAGACAGGGTGAAAGTGACTACTGTATGGATAACAGCATGCATAATGCTAGGCTTTCTCTCAAAATTTGCTTCTCTTTAAAATATCAGTGTTTGAGTAAGTATGCTGTGTGATGCCAAATGGCCAAGTAGAGTGACTAAATTAGGGATTAAATTTTCAAAGAAGGACCTGTAACATACCAGATGGAGTGATGAATCAATATTAATATGAAATGAGCTTTTATAGTGATACATGTCAACTTAGAAATTATCTAATATTAAGTGAAAAAAGTAAGTATT
Source organism: Onychomys torridus (assembly GCF_903995425.1). Classification (NCBI taxonomy): domain Eukaryota; kingdom Metazoa; phylum Chordata; class Mammalia; order Rodentia; family Cricetidae; genus Onychomys; species Onychomys torridus. The sequence goes on from NC_050446.1 coordinate 62,944,299, forward strand.
AAGATGTTATAATCAAAATATATGTGAACGAAAACTAAAGTCAAATATTGAACTCTTCAACTACACATAAATTATTTTGATTATTAATATCTATTCCATTATTATTTTATCAGGATTAAATAAAAACATTTTGAATATTATATTTTAATTATTAATTTTATTCTCTATTTTTAGATTATTTATTGAAAAATATACTTTCAAAAAAAGGGGTCTGTTGCAATAACCAACACCACTGCTCAGCAATTAATGAAAAAAGAGGACATTAATATTACAAATAGCAAGGGAGGTTATTTGGGAGGATTTTGGGTAGGAAAACAAAGGGAAAGAAATGATATAATTATAACATCAAAAGATAAACAATTTTTTAAAATGTTGCAACCTACACCTGTAAAACACAATTTTAACAAGGAACATAAAACTCATGATTGCTTCATTCTACAAATTACATAAAATTTCCCATCATTCACAGAGGAATTAAAGAAAACTTTATCATTGTTACAATTGTATTTCTAACGGTTATTGAGACCAGAGAAACACTAGCAACAATTTGTGAACCAAAGTAGCTTCTATTTTATAGGACTATTGATACTTTTCTTATCAAATTATAGGTCCCCCTGATAGCAGCTAGATTGTGTGTCACCTTTCCATCCATTACTGCTATTGTTGTTCATTCTTGAAATGGTCTGTCTTCTTTGAGGGAATAAAAACAGATACTATTAAATTTGAAGCATTCTTATTTATGCCCAAGTGCATAATCAATACTTGTTGTGTTTTATATTTTCTAAAAGGTCTTGCTTTTAACCCCTTACATAAAATTTGATATAAATGAGAAACAGATGAACACATATTATTAATCCATTAAATAATCAGTAATTAAAGGGTTTCACACTATGTAAAATAGCCAAAATTATGGTACAAGAATTTCTGATCCTGTAATTCTCGAAATGTTCTGCAAGTGACTTAAACATTTTCTTACCTGTGGAGCCAGAAAATTCAAGTTTATGTGTGCAAATATGGTTAATTTTGAATGTTTATATCTACTAAAACAAATGTTGATGGAACCCCAGGATATGGCCCTTGGGGGATATACACCAATTAGCTTCTTGTTCAAAATAGCAACACCATAAAGTATTTCACAATATAGTAGTTAATATCTTAGAAAAAACACCACAGTTTTCATTATAACTATTTTAAAATATAAAAAACTGATCTAGTGTCAGATTGAATGATGACACAGAAACTCTCTGTAAAAATATTGAATTTTTGTCAAGAATATCTTCAGATATGGGAAAATCTATGACATGGCCTTGAAAAAATTATAGTAAATTTCACTTCCTTGAAACTTGATTACCTCACATTTGTAATATAAGATGTTTAATATTGCAATTAATTGGTAATTATAGTAAGTTAAAATAATGTATAAATCATACTTTTTCTTAAATATCTGATAAAGGGACTTATGGCCTTTTAAAACATAATACTTTTACTCTGTTGAAATTACAACCTAAACTGTTTCATATAGATCAAGTATAAATAGTAAGTTTAATAGTAGATTATTATACTAAGTAATTAGAAAACTACAACATTTAAAGAGGAGAAAATACAAAATTCCATCTTCAAATGTCACATAATAATTGTGAATACTAGCCTAAATTTGCAAGATAAACTCATATAATATGTAATATATCATTCCTACAAACAAATTCAGTGAACAGACACAACACTGGAACATGTGAGAAGACATACCTTACCACACAAATGCATGTACAGAACTATGATAGAGAAATTTGACATTGGCAAATATGATGGCATGAGGTACTTTACCTTTTTTTTTTTTTTAATCAATATTTGAGATGCTTCTTAGAATAAAGAATACAACTTCTCATTTTATAGATGAGTAGTTAGAAATCTAATATAGCCAGACATACTTCTATTTGCTTATAATCTAAAAAATTAGAAGGTTAAATCAGAAAGACTATATACTTAAGGAGAGTTTTGGCTATATTTTAAAACCAAGGTCAAAGACAAACAAATACAAATCCTGAGTTAGTGGAATGGTTAATCATTATTAAATATTGAGACTCATGAGCAACTTTGAATGTTCCTTGTAAATAGAGACATGTTTAAGAGTACCAAGCACACATACCATAAAGATAAAAAATGACACAATAATAAGGTGTAATATTGTCACCTGTTTGAGTGTATTTTAGAAAGACTGAATAGTGCATCTGTACAAGGAGGTCAACCTTGAGCCAAAAGCTTATCAAACTTTCAGTACATAAAATTGAGAATAATTAAGAAGAATCTTCATTTAAGGATGAACATATATCAAATATTATTTATTAGTAAAGAATGCAGTTCTGTGGGATGGTCTTTCTGTATGCTGTTATATGTGTTGCTATGATTGGTTAATAAAGAAGTTTTTCTGGCCTACGGCAAGTCAGGTTACAGCCAGGCAGGAAATCCAAGAGACAGACAGAAAGAAGAAAGTTGAAACACCAGCCTGCTGCCCAAGGAGCTACATGCCAGTAGACCAGTAAAGCCACGGCCACATGGCAACATATAGATTAGTAGAAATGGGTTGAGTTAAGTTATAATATCTAGCTAACAAGAAGCCAGACCCATAGGCCATACAGTTGATAATTAATATAAGCCACTGTGTGTTTACTTGGGACCAAGCAGCTGTAGGACGCAGAGAGATTTGTCCTGACCATGGAGTTGGGCAGGACCAGGGAAACTCTGTCTACAGAATGCTAAACATATAAACAAATATTCTACAAGAGAATAGAGAAGTAATATAATGTAACATAATATAATATAAATTTGAGTGGAATTGAGGCAGACCTGGCAAATGTTAATTGTTATCCACAAACACATTATTCTTTAAAATATTTCTTAAAAATCTGGTAAAATTATCCACAGAACAATAACAAACCAAGTAAGAAGGCACAATAATATTTTTACACACCATGATCAAGCTCATGTCATCCTAGGATTCAAGTATAATTTTTGTATAAAACTAGCCAATAAGGATCATTGCTAATGCATAGCACAAAGACAGAGGACAAACATTTTATGGGAGTCTCAGTGGATGACAAATATTTGGTAAAAGTTAAGTTTTTTTTGACTGAATAAAACACAAATTTGTTATAGAAATATTTCTCAAAATAAGGAATGATATTTTTGTGTTAATAGCTAATACAATGGATAAAGGAATGCTTAAAGTATCTAAGGTTGGATATAACTTAAATATGTCCAATTTCAGCATTTTTATTTCATAGAATACTAGGAGTATACTAGTATTAGACGTAATATTAGCATATTATATAGTAGTAGTATAAAATAATGTAATATAGTGTATATACTCTATATTATACTGTATAATATATAATATAGTATATGACATATATTTTACTATAAGCTACATAATACAATATAGTATAAAATATAATAATAATTATAGATGTAGTCAGAGCAATCAGGAAAGAAAGGGCAAAAAAGGCCACCAAAATTAGACAAGAAAATGTACAAGATAAGGAAAAAAATACAAATGTAGTCTACAGAAATCAATAACTGCTATGTGTTCATATAAAATCATCAAATGAAGACCTAGAAAGAATTCCCACTCACAACTTTTCCAAAAATGCTTAGAGATAAATTTAAGTAAAGTAATTATTTGAGGTGATAATCAATGAAAATTATTCCCTAAACATCAAACAAAATACATTATTTTGGTTCATATTAAATCTTCTATGAAAATTGACAGTCAAGGTGTCCATGACATCTACAGGTAGAGAAGCCTCATGGGTGTGTTTGAAAATCATGGGATGATATCTAAGGTGTAAAAAGATGAGTATAAATAAATATTTCTAAATGTTTCCAAAATCAGACTATAAACTAAGGCAAATAGGAATCAAATGGTGGTCTATTGATTACATAAATATTCAACAAAATGCCTTAAAATAAAAAATGAATGCCAGTAATGCAATAAATAAAATATGTAGTTTAGAAATTGTTATTGTATCCTCCTAAATGGTTATATTATAACCATTCCTACTCATAATGAATGAAAATTAATTTTTCATACATCCTTGAGATTTGGTGTTCTTGGTGTTTTAGATTCTGGCATTGTATTAAGTATGTAAGGGTTTCTCTTTACATTTTCAATTCCTTAATGAACTAGATTGGATCACAGTTGCCTAAGCTACTTTGTTCTACTCCATCTAATAAGGTGTTCCCACGTTTTTCACTTGGCATTCAATTAATCTCTTTGTTTCCTTCTTGCTGAGATTCAAGAGTTACTGGATATTTTGCAATGACAGTCTTTTATCAAACATATACCTTCTTTTTTAAAAAAATTATTAAGAAATTTTCTATTCATTTTACATATCAGCTATAGATCTTCTCCTCTCCATCCTCCCACCCGCCAGCTTTAACCCCCCATCCCAAACCCCATTCCCACCAACTCCAAGGCAAAGCCTCCTGTGGGGAGTCAGCAGAGCCTAATGTACTCAGTTGCAGCAGGTCTAAGCCCCTACCCCTGCACCAAGGTTATATAAGTTGTCCTACCATAGACAGTGGGCTCCAAGATGCCCTAGTGATGGATCCTAATCCCACTGCCAGGGGGCCCTTAAGCAGATCAAGCTACATAACTGTATCATCCATGCAAAAGGCCTAGTCCAGTTCCAAGGAGGCTCTACAGCTATTGGTTTATAGTATGTGAGTTCCCACTAGTTTGGTTTGTTTTTTTCTGTAGTTTTCCCCATCGTGATCTTGATGCCCTTGCTCACAGAATTCCTCTTCTCTCTCTTCAGATGGACTCTTGAAGTTCAGCCTGGTGCTTGGCTGTGGATCTTTGCATATGCTCCCATCAGTTACTGGATGGATATTATTGTATAATGACAGGGTATTTTCTAACCTGAATCTCAGGGTAGGCTAGTTCAGGCACCCTTTCCACTATAATTAGTAGTCTCAGGTGGGGGTCATCCTTGTGGATTTCTGGGAACTTCCCTAGCACCTGGTTCCTCCCTATCGCCATGGTGTCTCCCTCTATCATGGTATCTCTTTCATTGATCCCTAATTCCACTCCTTTTCCAGACTTGTGTCTTCTAAATACTGTCATCATTATGTTTTTTTCTTTTGACATCTACATCTTTTCCACAATATTTTAAGGAAATTTCTATAGTTATGTAGAATAGTATACAGTAGACAAAAGAAAAGAAATGACTTTATAGAAATAACATGACTGGTAATTAATTATACACAATCATTAATACTATATTACAACACACACACATACATATATATATATATATATATATATATATATATATATATATATATATACATACACAACATATGTAGTTACCTAATGTTTTATTATCAAGTTCATAGAACTTCTGCATTTGCAGCCAGAAGGTTTCCCTGGTCCCACCCAGCCCCACTGTTCTGCCCAGCCTGGTGGTCCTGCAGCCACTTACAAAATAATCACTCAGAGGCTTATATTAATTGTGAACTGGATGGTCTATGGCTCAAGGTTCTTGCTAGCTAGCTCATCTATAAGTTGCCATATTATGGCTGTTGCTTTACTGGTCTGTTGGCATCTGGCTGCTCCTTGGTCAGTTGTTGGCCTCTCCTCTGCCTCTGTCTTCTTCCTGTCTCTGTCTTGAATTTTGTGCCTGGCTATAACCTGACTCACCATAGGCCAGAGCAGCTTCTTTATTAACCAATAATAGCAACACATATTCACAGTGTACAGAAAGACATCCCACAGCACTTCTCCTTTTATATATAATCAAAAAGAAAGGTTTAAACTTTAACATAGTAAAATTACATGTAATAGAAATTATCAAGCAAGAATTACAGTTACAATATCTAGTATATTTATATTTGGCAAAATTAAAGAAAGTATTCTGTCAGCTATTCCTTATTTGTGAGTCTAAGATTTCATATCTAATTTATCTTTTATCATAACCAAGGAAAATTATAACTATCTAGTTTTCAAATACATCAAAGATACCAGAAGGATATATTATTACCTAAACAAACAGGAAGTGCATTGTAAGCAACTTCCAAAATTCTAGAAATGACAGAGACTTCCAGCTGTCTGGAGAGTCACCCAAAGTTCCTTTGTAATGTTGGGGCACCCATCTTCAGCCTGCACGCGTAGAGTCTTTGGCAGACTTTTTAGTGAAGCAGGAAATTTGAAGGATCATCTTGACATGTCTTGGCAAAGTTCAGTAGTCACTTTTCCTTGTGTCCTGTGTGTCCAGAAAGGATTGCATTCATATACTGTCTGAAGTTGAAGCAAAGGCAGTTCTTTGCCCAGAAGACCATTTTGTGCCAAGAAGAAGATAAACTTTCAAATGGAAATGTGTTAGAAGCCCAACATTTTTTTGGTATCAGATCAGTGCTTCTAGGAGCAATTATGCCTCACACCAACAGAATTCTAAGTTATCAAAGCATGTAAATGCCATATTCTCTAGGTCTTTGAAGTATTTGAAGATAATCTATCCATCTGACATATGTTTCTATAAATCTGGAGAACCTAACTAACATAACTATAGAAATGACAAGCATGGGTGACTATAGCTCTCTAAGTCTTCTCTACCTAAATAACCTAAGGACTAAGTCTTCACATTAACAAGGTAAGCAGTCTATAAACAGATAGTGTATAAGGGCAATGACTTCAAAATTGTGACAATACACAAAATATCTTAAATCTTAACCAGAGGTAGAAATGTATAGTGCAATATTCAATATGACAACAATACCCTTAATATGTATCAATATATCCTAAACAGAAGTAGAACATACATATGTTTTGATAAATATAGTATTACATTTGTATCAATATAAAAACATTTCAAACAGGAGTAGAAATATGAGTACAACATAAAAAATATAATTTTGTATTTGTATCAATATATAAATTATCTTAAAAAGGAATATAAGAATAGTTTACACTTGTATCAAATATACAAGAATCCATATCAGTACAAATTATCCAAGACTGATAGATTGCTAAATCAATTTACTAGTAGATACAATAATATACCTTAATGTACTATACCTGACCATTCCTCGTTTTCTTTTCTAAAGGAGAATATTGAGTCTAAATTTTATTGTCCCATCCTAACTCTATAACCATACATCCATAACCCTGAGAAAAATGAAACCTTTAGGAGAAGGGCATTGTTTTCTTAGAATTGCTTCCTGCTGTTTCAGGGCAATGGGATCTTTGTGGCATCCTTCAAGAAAGCTTAGTTAGGTCTCAATAGGGCTAGCCATAGTGTCTGCAGCCAGTCTCAGAGTAATGGACAAGATTGTCTGAGACTCTGGCTAGAAGTCTAGTATGATGGACCATCCCATCTTAGAACTGTCCTGAAGAGTTTTCAGTCCAAAGCTGATCATTGAGTAATGTTCTTATGTGTAATGGCATCATTCTGGAGAGAGTAGAGTCATTGTTGTGGGGCCCATCTTCCTTGTGGTGACTTCAGAGATTGCTATTAAGAAGACTTATTTTTCACTGTGGAAAACTTGAACACTATTAATATCAAAATGGAAAGTTTGGATTTAAAGATGACATGACATGTAAGGAAGGATTCTGAGAAATCAAGAATAAGCATGGAGAGAAATAGAATCTTGATAACAATGGTCCTTAGATTATTGACTTTCTTCTGTCTCACATCAGTTGGCTCTTCTGATATAAGACAGAATTGCTTAATTTTTTTTTTCTTTTAACAACATGCTTAAGTTTTTAGAGAAGGAGAGGGCCACATTCCAACTCTAAAGCTAGGATGATTTATAATTGAATCAGGACCACAACTATTCTAGAGTTAAAGAGATATTGATGTTAGGCAGTGAGATATTACCCTGTAGAGTATATTGGTACCAACTGGTCCTTCCTTTATGCAGTAGATGTCTAGCTGTCCAAGGCCTTATGACTTCTTGAAGATGCATGTTTCAATTAACTTGTAAAGACAAAAATCAAAACCCTGTCTCAACCCTTGTTTGTTGACTTTTCCTCACAACTTGTAGAGAGGTCACATTGGTGGATGAGCTATTACTTCTTCTCATCGAGAGGTTTTTCCTTTTCAAAGCAATTTTTTATTAATGTTTTGGTATCCATAGCTTTTCTTCTCCTGCAGAAACAAAAGCAAAACCCCTTCCCCAATGAAGAATGTATTCTGGTTTCTCTTCTGTGGTCAACACATCTTTGAAGTAAATTGGTTGGTTTAGCTCAGAAGTTTTTTTTTTTTTTCCCATTGTCCAATGTCTCTGTGCAGCTATTATTCCTTTCTCATCAGCATTGAGAAAATTCAAGGTTAGTAAAGTATGTGTAATCTATTTCTAGGAGTCATTGTTACTTGTTTCTGTTTATTTAGCATACCCTGTAAAGCTAGACTGGATCTTTCTAAGACTGTTTGTCCTGTAGGATTATGTGGTATACCTATAGTATGCTTTATATTGTAATAAGCAAAAAACTGTCTCATTTTATTTGAGACATATGCTGGAGCATTGTCAGTCTCAATTTGTACAGGGATTCCCATGATGGTCATAACTTCCAATAGGTGTGTAATTACAGAGTCAGCCCTTTCAGAACTCATAGGAGTGCATATTGAAATCCTGAATAGGTATCATTGGTTTAGTGTATATATTTTAATATGCCAAATTCTACAAAATGAAACACATCCATATGCCAAATTTTATTTGTTTGTATACTTTTAGGATTACTTCCTTCAGGTAATAGAGTTTGGTTATAGAAGAAATAAGAGGAATATCTACCTCTAGATTTTACAAAATTTTAGAACAATTTCTCACACTAGTAACTCTGTCAGCCTTTGAGCATATAATATCTTTCCATTTTCTGTTGTATAATTTCTTCAAAATATTAAAGTTTTCTAATTAGTGGGTTTTTAACCTACTTATATAGGTTCACTATTTGATTTTTTTAAAGATTATTATGAATGACATTGATCTCCTATTCAGTAGGTTTGTCGTTGGTTTAAGGGAAGACAACTATTTTTTAAATTTGTAAATATTATATCAGCCTCTTTGCTGAAAATGGTGGTCAGTTCCAGAAGTTTTCTGGAGGAATCTTTAGAATATATTATGTAAAGCATCATGTCATCTGAAAACACAATTTTCAGATTATTTTCCTAGTCAGACCATTTTTTTTATTTCTATCCCTTGTCTATCACTAGACTTGGAGCACTAAATTAAATACAAATTGTGATAGAGTGAATCACAGACTTGTTCTTGATTATAATGGGATGATGTTGGCTATGGCCGTGTCATGTATAACCTTTATTATATTGAGGTGTGTTTTCTCAAATTCTGTTCTAAAATTTCATAATAAAATAATGTTTGACTTATCCAAAGGCTTTTTGCATGTATTGAGATGATCATGTAATTCCTATGTTTAAGCCAGCTTATGCAATGCATTACATTTGTCAATTTGTGTAATTTTAATAATCCCTTCATTTCTGCCATAAAGCTAAGATGATAAGGGTGAATGATCTTTTCCCCCTTTTAAGGTGATATTTTCCTTAATTCTCTGAGATTTTTATATATACATACAATATACATTGACCTTTTTTATCCTTCAACCCTCCCTGAAATTTCTCTTAGATCTATTCCAACCTCTCTCAACTTAAATCTCTAATTTGTGGTGAGCATGTATCCATAGGTATGAGGCTACAAATGGATGTCTGTGGCCCTACCAAGAGCCACACCCTTAAAGAAAACTGATTCTTTCTCCATCAGAAGCCATCAACTGTTAACAGCTCCTCAACGAAGATTGGGGACCTGTGAGTCCCTCCTCATTTCATGCCAATCTTCTTCAGGCAAACACAACTGCTGTGAATTCGTAAGTGCAGAGGTCTTGTTATGCCCTAAGGATACCATTTTGATCTAGTCCTCCTCTACCTCTAGATTTTACAAAATTTTAGTGCATTTTCTATGCCTGAGTTTTGAGGGTAGTAGATGTGGTATAAAAGTCCTGTTTATAGCTGAGTGCTCAACAGACACTTAGACACTTCTCTGTATTTATCCTTTAAACAAAGAAACGTATCTGATGAGGTGTGAGAGTTGTGCTAATTGATGGAAGCAGGGATATGAATTTAAGAATAGTCTGATATTCTGTGCCTTTACCAAAATAATCATAGTAGGTTTACTTCTGGACCCATTAGCTTCACAACCACCATCATTAAGGGTGTATAAAAGAGTCATATGGAAATCCACTATTTTAGAAGCTTCATACATACATAAGTGTATGTATATGTATATTCTAATATATTCAAATAAAGGAGTTTCAGTTACACAACAGAGGTGATAATATTTTTTTTCCAGAAACTGGTTGCCAAATACAAAGAATGTACAGGGCTTTGCTGACTCCCCAGGGGAGGCCTTATGTTTTCAGAGGAGAGAATGGGGAGAGGTCTGGGGAGAGAGGCTAGGGGGAGCAGGAGGAGAGATGAGAGGGGGATTTGTTTTTTGTATGTAAAATGAATTAAAAAAAATCTTAATAAAGAAAAAAACTTTCACAGAAAAAGGAAGAAAAAGAACTTACTTGAGTGTTATGTGAGGCTTGTCAGCTGAAATACAATACAGAAGATGCATGTTCAAATGTCTCTTTCAAGAAACACCTATTATATTTTGTTAGTTAAACTGTTTTGCTTCACTATATCTCATACTACCTTGTTACTTCTGTTTGTAAAAATATTTCAAAATGAAAAAAGCCCGTTGGTAATTGTGAGAAGGGATCCCTTGAATTTCTGATCAGGGTTAACCTAGAGACCCCAACAATACAAACTATTGCTATTGTATTTGGGTCTCTACCAGAACTTGATGGTCAGAGCTTACTGCTGCAAATACTTTGTCCACGAGACATAAAAAATTAAATTGATACTTTTAGGAAGTTTCCTCCCTGTTTCCTAGCTATCGAAAGTACTGAAAGGTGCTATGCAGTCTGCTGGGATAGAAAACTCATCAACAATGTTACTCAGTATGGAACCTGTGAACTGCAATAAAATGACAAGAATGCAAAGACATGCCCATGAAAGCAATGGTGTCATGGATGTGCTTTAATACCCAATTATCTTTTTTTTTTTTTAAAATTGGATGTAAAGCTCACTCCAGAGGGAAATGCATATCTGGTGCAGTAAATATGCTGGGATATCTTTTTGATGTGCACCTATTTGGTTTGTAAGCACTTTCCTTAGATTTTTTTTTCCAATTTCGGTTCATGCAGGACATTGGTCTGTGTCTGCCTTGCTAGCAAGTGGCTATCTGGTATTAGTTTAAGAGTAATATTGATTTTGTAGAAGGAGTTTGTACATGTTGCTTCCTTATTTGATTCATAGAATAATAGAAGACGAATTGATCATTTGGTTATCACTCTTCTTTAAAGATGTTACATAATGTTCAGTCCAGCTGCTGTGACCTCCATCATGAGCTGGGAATGTTTACTCAGGACATTTGTTTTATTTTATGTATGTATGTATGTATGTATGTATGTATGTATGTATGTATGTATTTATTTTGTTTTTCGAGACAGGGTTTCTCTGTGTAGCTTTGTGCATTTCCTGGAACTCACTTGGTAGACCAGGCTGGCCTCGAACTCACAGAGATCCACCTGGCTCTGCCTCCTGAGTGCTGGGATTAAAGGCATGCGCCACCACTGCCGGGCTTATTTTATTATATCTATATATAATGCATGTTTTGCCTGCAAGCATCTCTGTGCACTATGTGGTTGCAATGGTCATGGAGGCCAGAAAAGGCATTGTATCACCTGGACTGGAGTTACAGATGGCTTTGCCCTGAGAAGTAGGTGGTGGCAACCAAACTCCAAGTCCTCTGGAAGAGCAGTTAGTGATCCTAATTGCTCAACCATCTCTTGAGCCACATAAGAACATTTAAAAAAAATAACTGCTTCAATCTCCTTGCTTTTTCTAAGTATGTTCACATTGTTTATTGCATCTTTATTTAGCTTTGGTGGGCCAGATCAAGAAGTTCATCAATTTAATCTAGAAATTGCTGTGGATATCGCTCTGTGTAAATAAAGTTCTGATTGGCCAGTGGCCAGGCAGGAAGTATAGGCGGGACAAGAGAGAAGAGAATTCTGGGAAGTAGAAGGTTGGATAGAGATACCGCCAGCCGCCGCCATGAAAAGCAACATGTAAAGACACTGGTAAGCCACAAGCCATGTGGCAAAGTATAGACTAACAGAAATGGGTTAATTTAAGATAGAAAAGGTAGATAACAAGCAGCCTGCCACGGCCATACAGTTTGTAAACAATATAAGGTTTTGTGTGCTTTCTTGGTTGGGTCTGAGCGACTGTGGGACTGGTGGGTAAGAGAGATTTGTCCTGACTGGGCCAGGCCGGAAAACTCTAACTACAAATGGTGCCCAATGTGTAGGCAAGAGTTTCCACCTAAAACCTGAAGAAGAAAAAAAAAAGATTCTAAAACGGAGCTAAAAACAGCTTCCTAATTGTCTCTCTCAAGTTAGCTGCAGCCTGCCGGTTTGAACTACCATGGCGGGTTCCTGGGCATGTGTGTCTGACCTGCAGTGTGGCAGGAATGAGGAGTCTACAAGCGGCACTTTACTCTGCTGCATGGTAGATTTAGTCTTTGCTAGTTTAAAAAAAAGAAAAAAAAAGTTTCTGGGCTATGCACTGCTTTGATAGAATTCCTTCTGATAGTTGATGGTACACATGGCTCCAGATCCAGACCCAGAGCTGGTGGTAAACTGTACCACCGCCATGTTGGGAAGCTGAGGTCGGCGGAGCCAGCAGCCACAGTGGCGTTTCAGTCTTACAAAGATGGATATTACACAGAGAATCTGGTTTGTCTTGTCTTTGGAATTTTTAACTACAGAAAAAGATTTGATTGTAAAAGCTGTTGAGTTAAATAAATATGTAAATTTTAAAGGCACCTTGACTTCAAAATTTGGATATAAGGATATGTTGCTTTGGAAAGGAGTCTCTGCTTTTGTTTCCACAGAAAGCCAGAGGCTATGGATTTGTTCCAGATTAAGATATATCAGGTTTGACCAGCCAAGACCACCTGAAAGGTCTCCGATGACACCATGGCCCAGATGATCTGACATCCAGAATGGTTTCAAGGCAACTGGCTCAGAGATTCACCCTAATGGACTACTCAATAATCCTAAAATTTTCTTTGTATCCCCATAAGATACAGCGCCCCCCTCCAGCAGGAAGTAGTAAGAGAAACTATGCCCACATTCCCAAAATTATCAAGCTGGCTTTGGAGATGGAATTGGCTTACTCCTTCTCTAAACCCAGACATATTGCTAAAAGAAATGGTTAAGAGATTCTTGTGTCCCAAATCAGAAGAGCCCTCTGGTGTGGGACAGAGAAAAACCAATATTTTTCTTTAAAGCAGGTTGATTATAAATGAGATCTTTTTCTAAAGAAGAAAGGGGGATATGTTATAGATATAATAGGATAAAAGGGTAGTTTAAGGAACTTAATTCTAAAGAGCAACAACTTGTTTAAAAAGTTTTACATTGGTATAGACTTTAGTCTATTGATACAAACTTAGTTAATTTTGTTATATTGTGTGTATATTTCTACTCTTGTTTAAGGTATTATGTTCATATAGCTCATTTAAAATTGTAATGGATAATTAAAAATAGATTAATAACTGGTCATCTATGATAATCATACTCATAGCCATGTTAGTTAAGTCTTCTAGGTATACACAGAGATATTTCAGATAGACAGGTAATCTTCAAATACTTCAAAGGTCTACAGAATATGGCATTTAAAATATTTTTAAAATTTAGACTTTCTGGACAGTGAGACATGTCTGCTCCTGGCAACACCGATTTACTTCAGAGAGGAGAATGGGCATTGAAGACACTTCATATCTTATCTTCACCTTGGCAAAAATAGCCATTTGGGCAAGAAACTGTTCTTGCCTGGACTGCTTGATCAACTGGACATGCAGGACCCATAGAAAGGTGATCACTAAACTTTGTTTGACAAAATGGTCCTTCAGGTTCCTGCTTCACAGAGGAAACTGCCAGACATTCTACAGGACACTGAGAGAAGTGACCAAGAGACTCTAGCCCTGTGGGCTGAAGACAAATGCCCCAACTTTACAAAGGAACATTAGGTGACTGTCTAGGCTGCCAGCTGTCTCTGTCTACTCTTGCAAGACTCCTGAAAAATGTTTACATCCTTCTCCCGGTTCTCAGATAATATGATCCTTCTGAGGTCTTTGATGTGGTTGAAGGCTAGATAGTTACAATTTCCTCAGTTATGATAAAAGATAAGTTAGATAGATATAAAACCTTAGACTCACAAATATAAGATAGATAGGATATCTTCTTTAATATTGTAACTGTAATTCTTGCTTGATAATTGTTTTGTTATATGTAATTGTACTATATAAAAGTTAAAACCTTCCTTAAAAACAAAAGAAAAGGGGAAGTGCTGTTGATATCGCTCTGTGTAAATAAAGTTCTGGTTGGCCAGTGGCCAGGCAGGAAGTATAGGCGGGACAAGAGAGAAGAGAATTCTGGGAAGTAGAAGGTTGGAGAGAGACACCGCCAGCTGCCGCCATGAAAAGCAACATGTGAAGACACTGGTAAGCCACAAGCCATGTGGCAAAGTATAGACTAACAGAAATGAGTTAATTTAAGATAGAAAAGGTAGATAACAAGCAGCCTGCCACGGCCATACAGTTTGTAAATAATATAAGTTTTTGTGTGCTTTCTTGGTTGGGTCTGAGCGACTGTGGGACTGGCCGGTAAGAGAGATTTGTCCTGACTGGGCCAGGCAGGAAAATTCTAACTACAAGAAATTCATCTATTTAAGATAGAAGTTGCTACCAGAGACTGGGGTATTGCTGTGACTGGCCTGACCATGCTGTTGTTTGAAGTAATATGACCTTTTGGCCTTTGGGTTAGGAAAGCAGTGGAATACTTTAAGCACTGCTTAATGGGCCATACTAGTAGGAACATGGAAGACAGTGATGCTGAGTGTGACTTTATAAACTATAGAGGGCAATCTCAAGAGGTTTCACATTAGAATAATTTTAATATGTTGCCTAGAGATCTTTCTTGTGATATTTGAGTGAAGGAAGTGGCTACTTTTGCCCTTGTTGAAGAAGTTTGCCAAGGCTAAAGTGAAGAATTTCAGAGTAATTCTGTGTACAGAGGAACTCTCAAATCAGCTTAATATAGACTCTGTCTTTTTTTTTTTTGTAACTCTAATGAAGACTTTTAATGAAAAGGAGCTAAAGAAAAGCTTCTAGCCAGGCATAAGGGTGCATGCTTTTAATCTAAGTATTTGCAAGGCAGAGGCTAGCAGATCTCACCTAGCTAAATTTCTAGCTTGTGAACAGGAATTTAAGAAAAGCTTAGAGCTTGGTGTGGTGGAGTATGCCTTTAATCCTAACACTGGAACTGTACATGCTGGTGGATCTCTGAGTTTGAGGGCAGCTTGGTGTAACAAGCAAGTTTGAGAACAGCCAAGCTTAGTCAGTGAAGGTGGAAAACAGAAAGTCAGTGAAGGTGTAATTAAACAAGGGGCCATGTTCCAAGCCCAGCAAACAGAAAAACTTGGCAGGTTCAGCCACGTGGTTCTGCCTGTATAGTTAAGGATAGAAGAAATGGGTTATGGAAATTACCTATGTGCCAAAGGAATGCTACTGGAGCCAGGCATGTGTCAGGGGTACCCCTGAATGGAGACCTAGTAGAGAGGCCATTTCATGATGCTGTGAATTTGAAGCCTAGATTGCCTTGGAGAACCCAAGATGTTAGAGATGCCAGAGTCATGGAAGAGCTGCTAACTGGGAGTGGAACCAGCCAAGAGAAAGACATTTGTTGCAGTCAACAAAGCTGAACAGAGTTGAAGAGATGAAGTGTTTCGATGCAGAGTTTGGAGTTTGCCCAGCCGACTTTCCATCTTGCTTTGGTCAAGTGTTTCCTCACCATGCTCCATTCCATTTGTTTTGGAATAGTTACGTCGATTCTATGCCATTATATGTTAAAAGTATGTGATCTGATTTTTTATTTTATTTTTACAAGGGATTATATTTAAGGGATTTCATGAATCTCCAAAGAGATTTTGATCTTTAGACTTTTGAACGATATTGAAACTGTGATAAATGGTGGGGACTTTTGAAGTTGGAGTAAATGCATTTTGCGTTATGATATTTTTAAAGGTTTATAGAGGCCAGGGAGTAGAATATGGTAATTTGAATGTATTTGATCCTCATATGCTCATAGGGAGTGGCACTTTTAGGAGGTATGGCTTTTTTGGAGTAGGCATGGCTTTGTTGTTGTGAGGGTGGTAGTTGAGGTTTACTATGCTCATGGTATCACCCTATGGGTCAGTCAACTTCCTGTTGCCTCTGAGTCAAGATGTAGAACTCTCAGCTCCTGCAACACATCTGACTGCACACCACCATGTTCCCAACCATGATTATAATGGACTGAACCACTGAAACTATCAGCAAGCCCCCTCAATTAAATGTGTTTTTCATTTATAAGAGTTTCCATGGTCATGGTATCTCTTTAATGCAATAAAATCCTAACTAAGACAGATATCTAAGGAAAGAAGAAAACATTGAAAATTGTAAACTATCGCTAATATTATTATACTGTTTATCATGTATTATAACATTTATACTTCTATGTATATTCTAAATGTTCTCCTACATACTCATGGTTATCTATCTTATCAACTTCCTTTTGTTACTTTTTCTAATTCATTTTCATTAAGCTTAAATCTATCCTACGTAACATCTGGAGTTGCAACATAATTACTTTCAAGTAAGCTTAGTTTTGAAAGTTTAATTTAGTCATGCTGTGATTTCATATGATCTTAATGTGTAATTTGTAAAGAATAATGAGAGAAATAGTTTATATTTTCAAGAGAAGGAAACTAAATTTCAGGTAAATTTTCTAAGCACAATTTTCTAAACACATTAGTATTGGAGTTTTAACTCTCTTGTATTATATGTATTACCTGGCCCTCTGAATATTCTACTTTCATTGAGAGACTATTTGTTGTCAATCATTTTATATCATATTCACTTGCAAATTATTCACTTGTTTATTATGGGAAACCTAAATCACCTGGGTACTTTTCTATCCTAAGAGAATCAATGTGTTCTTTCCCCTGGGCATCCTGTGTTCTTCAAGAACTGTTCAAAGGCTTGCTGTATGAAGAAAAGTACACAATAATCACTGCTTGCCTTGTGTGACTGAGACAACCATTTCCAAAGTAAGAGGAAAATCTATCGTGTACAATATATTTAGAAACTGTATTCTTGAATTTGAAATTATACTACATGCTTTATCTTGCAATTTTTCTTGAATTTTTAAAATTCTGTAAAAAATTTTAATTTTATTTTTGAGATTATAATTGCAATATTACTTCCTTTCCTTTCCTCCCTCCACACCCTACCATATATCCATCCCTGCTGTCTTCTGAAATCATGACCTCGGTTTTTACTCATTGATATTCTATGCATGCATGTACATGGACGTACACATATATTTCTGACAAGCTCAGTCCATATAATATTGCATTTATGTTTTTTGGACTGACTGTTTGGCACAGTGGTAACGGGAGAGGTGGTATTTCCTAAAGAAGAATTTATCAATTACTCTAACATGTAATTTGATAATAAGATTCTACTTAAGAAAAAGTATATTGCAATTGAAGTATATGTCTTGTAGGTAAGTTATTGTGTCTTACTTTGGCCAAAAATTGGTTGATTAGGAATCTGTTTTTATTTACACAAGAAAAGTGAGATTAAGAGAAGGAAAACTGAGGTTTATATCTCAAATTAGAAAAAAATATGAAATGCATAAAAAAAATTTAAAGACCTCAAACCAAAAATTGGTTTATGCTCTCTGGGGATCTCATTATGAATAAATGATTTACACAAAATTTACCTTTATTTCTAAATTTTAAGGATTCAGTATAGAAGGGACCTTTTTAATTGAAATTTCTTACATAAGCTTAGCTACTTCATAAAATCAATCAGATATGTAAAAACATGTTTTTGTATTGATTCCAGGAAGCAGTGATTCCTGAGTATTGACATATCACAGGAAGTTCACAAGTTCCCTGGTAATAGCATAGGTATGGGCACAGGGAAGCCCAGGCTAGAATTCTGGCTTTGTTACCTATGACATGGTCTAGTTGAATCTCAGATCTAAACAAGAAAAGTAAGTTGAATCATTTATTGTACAGGTTATCACATAGACTGTAGAACATACCACACACCACACACATGCTCACAATCTCTCACCTCTTTGTGCACTATAATAATGTCACAGCTAAAGTCACTGTTTTCTTCCTGTGATCCCCGTGTTTCTGCTGCTACTGGAGTAAGTTATGTGTACTGACAGAGTTGAGGGGCTTGATTTCATGCCTGTCTTCAAGACTGATCATGATTTGTTAAAATTTTAAATCTATATTTTAACATTTGCAATTCCTTGCTAGTAAAATCAAATAGTTCTAATTATTATCCATCAAAATTTCTAAATATAATATAGAAATGATTTTGTTGTGTGTGATAAAATGTCTAAACAACACATTTAATTTTGGCTACAAGGACTCTTACCAGATATCTAATGAAAATTAGATAATTGTTTCTGTAGAATTTGGCATAGAAGAGAGTATATTGGCAAATTTCTAAACTCTCTTTGTTTTAGAACCAAGAGGATGAGCAAGTGAAAAATTCACCAGTGAACATGTGATCAAATGACTGGTGTGAATTGATCTCTCAATGCAAGACATTTAGTATTAAAAAAGTATAGTGGAAATTTAACTAAATACCATTATTACCTGATTGCAGAAGATATGACTAAACAATATAGTTTCAACATCAGCAAAATTTATGCAAATGATAATCAGTAATTATAATCTCATTAAACTTCATTTTAAGATATACTCTGTCATGTTTAAATATATAATAGGTTTGTAAATATTAATAATTGGCTTGTTGTCACCTATTAATAGCTCAATACTATGATTTAAAAATTCTTATTTATTTTCTTAGATTTGAATAAAATATAAATATTTAGGTTTATGTAGGCCTTGTATTACTATTTTAGTAAATATCATAATAAACATTCCACAATATTTTTCTCTTAAAATTGAGCAATGTATAATTCCACCAACAATTTTATTCAATCTTATTTATACCTTGATCTAAAGAAACAAGTGTTCCCTGCTCATTCTGTGTACATAATTAATAAATCTGAGATGTTAACACAGAAGTTTCATTCAAATTATAGTGTTCCTAATTCCTTCCAATCATCTTTTCTCAGCTTTGTCAAAAAATGTGAAGGTAAAACTTTGGGATTTAGCTGAGTTTTCTTTTGCGAGTGCGTGAATCAAAACACGCAGATGGTGAGCCTTCTAGTGACACATTGTGCAGTTCGACCTACCTAATTTAGATTGTATTCTTGAGACTTTTCTGAGATCATTTGCACTTGCCTGCCGAGGGTTCTTTAAATAGACGGTAAGGAATGGAAAAAGGGCAATGAATAGTACTGAGCTGAATCACACTTTTTTTTGGGGGGGGGCGTTTTGAGACAGGGTTACTCTGTAGCTTTGGAGGCTGCCCTGTCACTGGCTTTGTAGACCAGGCTGGCCTTGAACTCACAGAGAGATCCACCTGCCTCTGCCTCCCGAGTGCTGGGATTACAGGCGTGCGCCACCACTGCCCAGCTCACTGAATCACATTTTTATGATGTTTGATAAATGCATTATTTTTTCATTTATTTGTACATGTTAATTTATGTCTTTATCATTTTCGTTAACATAATCAAACTATATATGAGTTGTTATAGTTGTATATCTTTATAAAAATGCATTATTTGTCTTTACACAAAACATGGATGTTTTTATTTTAATTTAGTTTAGATTTCTGAAATTTTGTATAAGAACTCCGAGAATATTTTATTTAACCCCACAATTTTAACTCTGAAGAAACCTCCATCACAGATCTGAGCCTTTTCTTGGAATACAAAAACAAGTGGTTCCCTTCTTTTAGAATAGTTTCCAGCTGCTATACTGCTGACACAATGGAGGTTTCAAGACAAACCACCATGTGTTTCCTATTGAACATAAACCAATGGGTCCCAAACTACTCAGCCAAGCCTGCTGTAAGGAGGCTGTTCATAAATTGAAACAAGTTGATACCAAGATGGCTTTTTTTAAATCTGATTTTAGAGATTGAAACCAGGGCTTGTTCACTATAGGTAATTGAAAGAAAAACTAGGAGCTCAGGACTCCCAAGGCCAAGTTCTCAGCACAAAGCAGCTTTATTTGCCCTAAAGGGACAGAGGGCAGGGCTAAAGGACAAACACAGGAGATAGAGGACAGAGGAGGAGGGAGAAGAGAACAGGAACAAGAGAAAGGCCACTCCTGCCCTGCGGCGACCCCCCCCCCCCCACACACACCAAGGCCGAGGCTCCCAAGCCCCGTGCCTGTGCCGGGACCAAGTTGTGGCCTACCTTGCAGGCATCCAGAGCAAAGCCCCTTCTTTGTACCTATTTTTTTTTTTTTAATTACAAATATACTAATTGGTTCTTTATATTTTCAGAGGGTATTGTATTAAATTGTCTATTGATAGTACGTTTATGACTGTAAATACTTTGGCTTTCTCCGTGTGGATTCTCATGTTAGACTTTAATTCAAACGTGTGAACTGAACTCTGATCAGTATTTTTTACCAACACCTGAGAATTGTTACACCTTTCATTTTATCTTTTAGGAAATCCCTGTCTTTCCATTTTTTCATGTAAATTTTGCATAGTTACTTGTTTATGTGTAAATATTTTACTTTCAAAAATGAAGTTTTTAAGCTATTGTTTTATATATGATTGAAAGAAAATTAACCCCTTTATTAAAAACAAATTTATCTGTTTTAAAAAAAAAAGAGAGAGAGAGAAAGGTGGCAGCAAGATTCTTCTGGGAAGAAGGAGGAGAACAGCACGGGGACTGCCTCTGGATAGAGGTGAGTCAGCCATGGCCCAGAGGCAAATGGTGCTTTATAAAGGGAAAAATGTGAAATCCTGTGTTAGAATGAGGTGTTTAATTTTAATTGGGCATGTTAATTAGGTGAGTCAAAAGGGGCATTTGATTGCTGAACTTTAGTTCTTTGAAAACTGGACCTTAGAAGTCAGCCTCAAAAGGAGGAAGTGGACAAATAAAGGAATAGACCTTTGGAGCAAGCTTCAAGCATACAATCTAGTGTTTTTTCAATAAGGCAGAGAGAATGAAGGACAAGGGAAAAACCTGCCAGAGGCATATACTAATGGGCTAGGGTCCCTTCAGGAAGCAGGTTACATCACCACGTACTCATATTGAACACGTCCCGCAACTTTCTGTTTGGTCCAGGATGTAACAATAATGGGGAACAGACCACCAAAATCTATTAAACCAGAAGCAAAGTTTATTGCAGAAAAAAAAATCAAATTAAAAAAAAAAAAACAAAAAAAATCAAAAAACAAAACAAAGCCATCACCGCAGGACACAAAAGCTTATCAGCTAGATGAGACCACAGCCAGATTTGGATTTTAAGGCTGTGGAAGTTGGAGGGGTCTTATGAATCCCTTTAATAGTTAGGGGGAAGGCATTAGGCACAGAGTGCATGCTAGGAGTCACATAGAAACAACTATTAAAAGTTAACATTGGTTCAGACAGTTGTTGGCTATAAGGGGCAAGGGGGTTAAAAGTTAACCCCTGGCTGCTGACAGAGGAGCTGGCTGTAAGCAGACAGCTTTTGTTAGCAGTTAACCTTTAGAGCTGATGACTGTCAGTGTTCCTCTCTTAAGTTTATAATTTTATTTTTCTATATTCCTGGTCCCTTCTTTTACATTTAATTTGAAGTTGACATTTCAACCATGGAAGCTTCCACCTGATTCAGGAGAATTGTCAGAATTTCCTGTTGCTTCATGTTTGTGGTTCATGTCATAGCATTTCTGTTGAGAAATATTTCTGTGACAATTAATGCTTATTGTTAAGGAGGAATATTTAGCTTACAGTACATTGAACAGGTACTAAGAGAATGACCAAGCATTATTTCTGAAACAAATATATCTCAAAATAAATACAAAGATACATCTTTTAATTTTTTTGAGACAGGGTCAATTATGGCCCTCACTGGTCTGGACATGGCAACGTAGACAAGGCTAATTAAACTCATGGAGTTCAATCCTGGCTTCTATTAGGGTTAAAGGCATAAGCCACTATGCCTTCCCCAAAGATAAATTTTTTTCATCTGCATACACCATGGCCACATAAATTGAGATCTGTCATACTGTAATTTGTTAATGATTTAAAAACTGTAATTGTTTTAAAAATAAAGGAAAAACCTAAAAGTCAGAAGTAAGTGGCTATGTAGTAATGTATATTTCAATAAAGAAGAACTAAAACACATTTTAAATTTATTGGTTGTTGCTTTTACTTTATTTTTCATTTTCAAAAAAGACTCATCCATGCCTTAATGAACTATTCTGCTCATTGTAGTAATTCATGAATTAATGAAATGAGAAATTGTCAAAATATATAAAGGCAAACTTAAATGAGTTTGAAATATAAGGCAAATTAAGGCCATGTTCCATTATCTCATATTCACTAATTGATACAGATATAGTTTTCCTCATTTAAATTCAAATTATCTCACTATCTATATATGACTGCTTATATTTTATCTTCAAGAATTGAGGAAAATTATTACACAGACCCTATGTAGAACATAGGCTGCATCTTAAGGTTTATAACTAAGAATACAATGAAGTATGAAAGTAGGTAAGAAACTTTAATACAGAGAAGTGGGCATTTTCAAGATTAGATTGGGTGATTCTGAATATAAAAAAAAAATCACAGCAAAATGTGAAAATATTTTTTCAATTTATTTTTAACAGAGCAATGTATCTACTTGGTCCCAACTTCCTTATGACTGCTGCTGCCACCAAGGATAAAGGCTTTGTTATGATTTTCTTGGCCTTGTAACCTGTAAATGCTAAAAAAAAAAATGTCAAGAAGTCTACTAGATTATGATGTACAAAGAATTCCAGTGAACAATGTCACAGACATCACAATGTTTATACTAACAGGCTTCACAAATGATGCTGACATGCAAGTCTTCTTATTTCTCTTGTTTCTTGCCATTTACCTTTTTACTCTTATAGGTAACCTGGGACTGGTTTTGTTAGTCATTGGAGATTCCCGGCTCCATAATCCCATGTACTATTTTTTAACTGTTTTATCATTCCTAGATGCCTGTTATTCCACAGTTGTCACGCCAAAGATGTTGGTCAATTTTCTTTCAAAAGATAAATCCATTTCATATCCTGGATGTGTGACAGAGATGTTTCTCTTTGTTACTTTTGGAACCACAGAATGTTTCCTGTTGGCAGCAATGGCTTATGACCGTTATGTAGCTATCTACAACCCCCTTCTATATGCAGTGAATATGTCACCTAAAGTCTACTTACCCCTCATCATAGCTTCCTATGCAGGTGGAATTATGCATGCTACTATACACACTGTAGCTACTTTTAGCCTTTCTTTCTGTGCATCCAATGAAATTAGGCATGTCTTCTGTGATATTCCTCCATTACTTGCTATTTCATGTTCTAACACACATATAAACCAGCTTCTGCTCTTCTATTGTGTGGGTTCCATTGAGATCATCACCATCCTGATTGTCATAGTGTCTTACAGTTTCATACTCTTTGTAATTCTTAAGATGCGTTCTGCTGAAGGGAGGAGAAAAATCTTCTCCACATGTGGAGCTCACCTTACAGGAGTGTCCATTTATCATGGGACAATTCTTTTCATGTATGTGAGACCGAGTTCCAACTATGCCTTGGAACATGACATGATAGTGTCCACATTTTACACTATTGTGATTCCAATGTTGAATCCCATCATCTACAGTCTGAGAAACAAAGATGTGAAAGAGGCAATGAAAAAAATGTTTGAGAGAAATTTATTCACCAATAAAGTATATTTTTAAAATATACTAATGCTAAAATTAATGACCATTGCAAGTCTGCATTTTATAGAGAAAAAATCTCCTGAAATTATTGCATATGTTCCAAAATGTTAGAGCTGACTTGTTAGTAGTATCTCTGTTTCTGTTTGTCAAAGATAGGAATAAATACCACTTATATAGCTATGGATAAATTGAAACATGAGTATATTAAAATTCTAATGATACATATGTTTTTGTCATTCATTCATTTGATATTTCTGTAGCATTAATGTCATTAGGAGTCTATTCTTTGTAAACTTATCATATAGGTTATAATAAGCTCTCTTTACTCACTCTAAATTGAATATGACATTCTTCAGTTCCCCTTCCCTATCTTTAATGCAATCACTTGATATCTCCTACCATTCTCAGAACAAACTAATCACCTACGTGGGTTTTAGCTATGTTCAACTTAAACCTCTATAAATCTTTGGCTGATGTGGAAATCACTTTGTAGATGAGGCTACTATCAAAATCACAGTGATCTGCCTTCCTTTGCCTCCTGAGTGCTTGAATTAATAATGTGAGACACCACAAATGAGTAGCCATAAATCATTCAGTATTCAAAGGTTTAATTTGATCAGCATGTTTCCTTAGATTCATAGGGATTTATTCCTAGTTAATTTATGTTATGGAACACTAGAAATTAAATCCTTGAATAATGAATGATATATATATATATATATGAATGTCTTTAGTGTTAAGTATACCTCTTCATGGTCTTTCTTCCACCTAACCATCACTGCTACACTTAATAATTCTTGTTCCATTATTTTCCCTTCTTAACATTACTTAATTTTTTAAAGGAACAGCACACATCACTACTGAAACAGGAATTCATTTTATACAAATTAATGTGCTTAGTCATACTACCATTATTTTTCATTTTATGATGTTTTGAAATTAGTATTATAGAATAAAGGACTTTCCTACTTCAGAAGTAATATAAACATTCTTATATTACTAAACTCAAATGTTGGTGGTATTCCAGAATTATTTTATTTAGTATTCCATGATAGAAAATCAAAATTTAGCTGCCTTTAAAGTTTTGATAAACATATTTCATTCAAGGATCTTCTTATGACTTCATTATTATTTTCAAATAAACATGCATAGCCATTATCAAGGAAAGAAAAAGATGAGCACAAAGAATACTAATGAGTTTGTTTATAGTTAAGGATATATTTGAAAATTTTAGCAAATCCATGAAGAACACAGACTTAGGTACTTTGCAACAAAATAACAGTTATCTCCTTTTAATTTTTTTTTGCTCTATTTTTTACATCAGTGTTTCAGAAACTAACTGGTGGTATGAATAATCTTCATGACTTGCTATTTGGTTTACTGTTTGTCCCAGACAATATGATAAAATTAAAATATTTTCATTCTTTCCTCTCATCTAAATACCTTTTTCTCTATAACAATTCTTTGATTTCCTCTGTCCTTAGGATTATGTTTTTAAATAACTTGAAAATTTTAATACAATCTAAAGATTTTGCTATATTAAAGCTATACTGTTAAGAAATTACTCAAATTTCACCCTTAATAAAATGCAACCCCAAATGTATCAGAGACTCATGAAAGACCTGAAATTTTGAAGTTGATGGAGGAAACAGTATGGAAACTTCACATAATTGTAGATTGTCCTGGAACCACTTCTCATTCCCCATTCACACAATGACACTTAGGCCTCTGAAGACTGAACCCAAACACCATTAGGTAAACCATGATCTGACAAGTTAAGAAAAATCAAATGGAGAGCCAATCATTCAGTCCACAAAGTTGAGACCAGATTTATATATTGAAAAACCATGCTAACAACCAAAGTCCTAATGCCTGGGTCTCAGTACCAAACAAACAATATGAATTACCAAAGAAAATAGGAATTCCCTCTAAAATTCATACCACCTAGAAATAACAACTTAGATTGCTGTGGAATAATGCTTTTGTATACTGGTTTAATAAAATGCTGATTGGCCAGTGGCCAGGCAGGAAATATAGGTGGGATAAACAGACAAAAAGAATTCTGAAGGCAACAGAACCTGCCAGCACCTGACTGGACTAAGAGGTGAGTCTTTATCCTCATACCCAAACACCCCAGTCCCTAGGCTTTGGGCCCAGGGGCATGATCCTGCACCCCTATACCACCACCCACTGCAGTCCCAATTTCAGGCCAGTTGGCAAGCAGACCATCTGCACACAGGTCAGACCAACACCATCCCCCATTAGACCCTGTAACCCAAGCCCCACATCTCCCAAATCCCACCCACCCTTGGAGACTGCAACTGTTCCCTGGGACAGAACCTGCCAACACCCAACTGGACTAAGAGGCAAGTTGGCAGGCAGACCTCCTGCAGAAAGGTCAGACTGCCACCATCTACCACATGCTAAGACTGCAGCTACTCCCTAAGACAGAGCCCACTAGTGCCAGTTGGACTAAGAGCTGCTCCCTGAGACAAAAAGTCCATCGGCATCCACTTGACAAAGAGCTTCTTCTGGATCAAGTGTATCAATCAGACCAAGAAAGGCTCCCTCAGACACAGACACCAAGTGGAGAAAGAGATGGATAGACTCCAGTGCAAAAATACAGTCAATAACATAAAAACCAATATGGCTCCATCAGAACCTACATCAGGAAGACATGAACATCCTAACACAGAAGAAACAGAAGATATCTACCATAAAAATGACTTTAAGAAGATATTAGAGAACTTAAAAGTGGAAATGAAGAATTCCCTTAAAGAAATCCAGGAAAAGTCAAAGAAAAAAAAGGGAAGAAATCAGTAGGTCCCTTGAAAGCCAAGAGAAAACAATTAAACAAGTGAGGGAAACAGTTCAAGATTTCAAAACTGAAATGGAGACAATAAAGAAGACACAAAATTTGGTAATGCTGGAAGTGGAAAATCAGGGGCTACAGATGCTAGTATAACCAATAGAATACAAGGGATGGAAGAGTAGATTTCTGGTGTGGAATATATGGTAGAGGGAATAGATTCATCAGTCAAAGAAAGCACTAAAGTCAATAAAGTCATGACCCAAAATGTCCAGGAAATTTGGGATACCATGAAAAGACCAAACCTAAGGATAATAAGGATAGAAAAAGGAGAAGAATACCAACTCAAAGGCACAGAAAGTATATTCAACAAAATCATAGAAGAAAACTTTCCCAACGTAAAAAAAAAAAAATACAACAAGGTTACAGAACACCAAGTAGACAGGATCAAAAAAAAAAGTCTGCTTGCCACATAATAATCAAACCACTAAACATACAGAATAAAGAAAAAATATTAAGAGCTGCAAAGGAAAAAGGCCAAGTAACATATAAAGGCAGACCCATAAGAATAACACCTGATTTCTCTACAGAGACTCTAAAAGCCAGAAGGTCCAAGTCAGACGTTTTGCAGACACTGTGACCATGGATGCCAACCCAGACTATTATACCCAGAAAAACTCTCAATCAACATAGATGGTGTAAACGAAATATTCCATGATAAAACCAGATTTAAATAATATCTTTCTACAAATCTAGCCATAGAGAAAGCACTTGAAGGGAAAAATCCAACCTAACGAAGTTAGATACACCCATGAAAACACAGGCAATAGATAGTCCCATACCAACAAATGCCAAAGAAGGGAAGCATACAATACTACCACACACACACACACACACACACACAAAAAAAAAAAAAAAAAAAAAAAAAAAAAAAAAAAAAAAAAAACAGGAATTAACAATAACTGGTCATTGAGATCCATGAATATCAATGGTCTCAATTCATCTATAAAAAGTCACCGGCTAACAGAATGGATACGAAAACAAGATCCAGCCATTTGCTGCATACAAGAAATACACCTCAACTTCAAAGACAGATACTACCTCAGAGTAAAAGGCTTGGAAAAGACTTCCAATCAAATGGATTTAAGAAGCAAGTCGGTGTAGCTATCCTAATATCTAATAAAATAGACTTCAAACAAAAATCAATTGACAGAGATCGGTAACGACACTACATTATTTATCACAGGGAAAAATCCAACAAGATGAAATCTCAATTCTGAATATTTATGCTCCAAATACAAGGTCACCACACTCATAAAAGAAGCATTACTAAAGTTTAAATCACAAAACAAACCCCATACATTAGTAGTGGGAGAATTCAACACCCCACTCT